>NW_011967212.1:751408-766682 GCF_000949405.1 Vollenhovia emeryi | reverse complement strand
TTTTTCTTGACTGTACAATAATATTTTTCTGTGTGTAGTAATTATACTTGGTATACATTTTACTAGTAGAATGTATGGTAAGATTTCAAAAAATTCTCATAAAGTTGTTCAAAATGCCATGTTGTTCCACGATTACATGATTTTCAGGGTTAATGTTAAAAGACAATTATCTCCATGTACATATGAAACATTACTAAAAATAATCAACTTGTAGAACAATTATCTCTCGACCTGTTCTTCCCTTTTTTCAATTTACTTGAATTGCTAACCGCAGAAATAGCAAGATACTTTCTTAAAAGTGGCATTTATCAATTATTTACACAACCGCAATGTTAAGAGAACAAAAGAAAGATATCAACCAATTTAGAAAAATTGCTAAACGACGCTAGACTGGCAAATTCTAATTAAAGAAATTTATTGCGAGAAATATTACCTCAGCCAGGGTTTGAACCTGGACTTCCTTACACTCTAGGCGGGCGTCTCACCAATTCGACCACTGAGGCATGTGGTAATATTTATCGCGATAAACAGTACTAATGACGACATCTTCGCATTTATTTTTCTGCTAGAACTGCGCGTCAATTCGGAAAATATTAAGATACTAATAACTCTCAGAACTTTCGCCTCCATATCTCAAGCGATTAATTTTTTATTAGTTATATACCTGCGGGTACGACGGCCTGTTATTCTCGTACGCGAAATAATGATATTTTCATGCTATGTATTTACCGAGCATACACCTGCACGCTGGCAACTAATAAATAATAGCTCGAGTTACTATAGTCTAACATTCTATACAAGTTCTACTTAAGTTCTACATAAGCCAGAGGGAGAGAGAGAGAGCGAGAGAGAGAGAGAGAGAGAGAGAGAGATTTGATCTTCATAGTTGCTCTAGGAAGTGCGATAAAAACACAAGAAACAACCAAACAGCAGAAGGCGACGAAATTTCAGGCTAAGAAAAACCGAAGAAACAACGGGAAAGGCTGCGTACAACAAGTTTTCAATTTCCTCCGTCGTTTCTTTATGCTTCACCTCGCCGACGATAAATGTAAGCCGCGTTTCCGTTCTAAACAATAAAAGCAAGCGGACGCGGCATAAAAACCGGAATAATAAAATTCTATTCCGAGTAATCGATCTCCCTCGGCGCTCGTAAGAAATCTTTCAGCGCAGCAGACAAAGTTTGCCGCGGGCCCGATGTTACTCATAAAATTTCGATGAGTAGTGCGATTGCATTTTCGCACTTTTACGACCGAGCACTTTAAATACGCTTCGAACAGACGCGAGGTCGATCGCCTGACATTCCGTTACGTAAAAAGTTACAACAAAGCTCGGGGAACGCCGCCCACCCTCATTCTCGAGGGGAAAAGAAATTGACGTCAAAGAAAATTACTTTTTAATTCACGCTTTTCTCGTTATTGCGCCAAGTTCAATCTGTTGCTCCTAGGCTCCGAGTTAACTGACCCTTGCATCGATCAAGCGGATTCCACGCAAATTATGCTCCCTGCCGTAAGACTGCCATTAATAGACTGCCCGTCGGTTGATTTCCGCGATAAAGCGCGCTCTGTCCCAATAATGAGAAAACGCGAATGTGGTCGAGGAACATAATAAACCGCGAAATACTGCGTTCTAAATTAAATTA
Source organism: Vollenhovia emeryi (assembly GCF_000949405.1). Classification (NCBI taxonomy): domain Eukaryota; kingdom Metazoa; phylum Arthropoda; class Insecta; order Hymenoptera; family Formicidae; genus Vollenhovia; species Vollenhovia emeryi. The sequence continues at coordinate 765,043 of NW_011967212.1, read as the reverse complement.
AAAGAGATTCCAGAAACTTTCGGGTGATAAGCTCCGCTCAGCTGCTATCAGTTAACTGCCGCGTCGGTTACGCGATCGCGGAGAAACAAAATTCTAAGGAAAACCGATAATTCCACAGGAAGTGTTACTTTTCACTTCTCTGACAGCTTCAAGCGCCAATCAAACTTTATCGCGCCGAGAAAAGTTACGTGATTACAAGTTCGGCGAGCACGTGTGAAACTTTTCACTCTTTGGTTTTCCGCCCTGTGTAAAGGTGGAAAATTACGTGATCGACTTTCAGAGGTGCCTCGCGATCGCGTGAAAAATAAGGATCCTTGACGGAGACGGGCGCGACTTGCCTCATTAGTCGCGGATTACCGCGGCGATTCCGTTGACTGTGCGGCACGTAAAGCCGACGGACTTATGAATTGAGCCGCCATTTGAATTTCCACAGAGGGAAGGCGAGTCGAAAAATTCGCCCCCTCGCTGAGTAATAACGAATCTTGGATACGCGTTATTAGCATAAGAGAGCAAGGGGTAACGAGCGAGGGAGAGAAACATCAGGGACTATCAAATACACCATCGGCTATACCGGTATATTGACCACCATGGAATACAAACCCGTATGGATTATTTCGTCTACATAACAAATGTCCGCGGTTTCGCATCAACTGAGATTCAGTCGCATTTAATTAAAAGCAAATAAATGCTTATGTGAAACGCCCAAAGATCAACAAGAAGTGGGCATACGTACATATGTACAGTGATGGACAGAATTGTGGCGACAAATTTTTATTAATGAGTTTAGGAACGCGCATTTAGATTTAGGCGAGAGGGAAACTGCTGAGGGCATTGTGGTGGACAGATTTGTGGCATTTCTGGACATTACTAGGCATTACTAGGCATTTTTGGGCATTAGTTTGGGTATTGGGCCTTGCTGGGGCATTATAAAGATAAAATAAGATAAGATAAAGTAATGCCTACTGGGCATTAGTGGGCATTGGTGTACAAGATTTTGGTCTGCGGTTTCCCTCTTGGATTCGGGGTTACGTTTCAAAATCTTCCTCTCCGAAGAATATTTTACTCGATGACCATTTTGAGTGTTTCCGGTCTATTTCTTGAGTAAAATTTTCCTCGGAGAAAATGTTTTGAAACGTAAGTTTTATACGTATCTATTTATCTCCAGAGTTAGAGGAATAATTTTTTGTGTTTTCGTTTACTAATTTTCGTTTTTGCCGTGGAGTGACAAACAGCAAATCAAGCATTTCCCGATGGTGAGACAGCTTTTTAGCTTCTTCGTTTTGCATATTGAGATTTCAATTGCTTCGGCCATTGGCGATAGCTTCTTCACAAAATAGATCCGGGCTTCACAATCGTATTGTTCTTATCTCTTGGAAAACAGCAACTTCTAATGCAATGCTTATCGGCACAGGTTAGTTCCCAAGCCATTTGGAAACTGAACCGTGTAATTTATATCTCGTCTATTTCGGTCTACCTTACAGTACGGAATAGCATACTTCTGTAGCGTAAGCAGCTGAACTCTAAGTGGAAAATGATACTTGTAAAAGAAAATGCTCAACAGCTGCTACAAAAGCTAAAAACTCGCAGCTGTTAATTAATGACCAAGTAATATATATATATATTTGCATGAATATATATATATATATATATATATATATTCATGCAAAAAATTAGGACACAAGTAAATAATAAAATAAAAGTTTTCTACTTCAAATCCGCCGGATTCAACAATTGTCTCTGCAAGTAATATTTTCATGAAATGACGTTATTACAAGCACTTTTAGTGCACTATGATTTTTCAAAAACATTTTCGCGCGCGGATGAGCTTCTTCGTCTTACTAATGTAATTAAGGCTCAAGATTTACTGGAGTGTAAATGGTACGACAATGGCATCAGAATTCCAGCAGCGATTCAAAATGAACGCGGCGAATACCGGGACTTTTTGCACATATCGGCCAATGACAAATTAAAAAATGCCTGGAAAGCTGTCGCGTTCTATATCCACGGTTATCCCCGTGATCCGGACACGCTGGAGCGAACGTAGGGGAGACAACAACGGTCGAATGAACGATCACCTTTCCGCGATTATAGCACCGTCGCTACGTGGCCGCTTTTAGAAAGCTACTACCACACCGAAAGTTCGACTCCGAGGTGAAAATCGAAATGACTGCGGGGCGATCGGAGGGAAGGGGGGGCGGGGGAAGCATTGATTCATCGCGGCCGACAGCTACAAAGTCAATTTTGAGCTTTTAGAAGTCGGAGACAGCGGATATAAACGGACGCGCAAGGACGGGCGAGAGGAAAACGCAGTGGAGATGGAATCTATTCGCGCGTATTCGTTGCCAGGGGTTACCAGAAACGAATTTTAATTTCGACATCGACTCTCCAGTTCCACTCCTCCCCCCCCCCCCAACCCCTCTCTATCACCTTCTGATGAGCGACAATACATTGGATCGCGAAGCGCCAGGCTTCATGAGATTCGACCATTTGCCTCGGTAACGAAGTTAGCGTCCGGTGATAGGTAATGCGGCCGAATGCATATCCACGCGGGATGCGATTTATCTCCGGGAATGCATCATCGTTTCCGCGATTCGTCTCGAAAAGCGTCGCGTTTCTCTCGATCGATACCCACGTCTCCTACCCCCTTCCCCCTCCCCCGCGGTATCCGGGAGCGAGAAACCCGCGAGGCTGGAAGATCGATATCCGTCCGGTATGCCGTCCGGATGCTGCCGTCGTGACGCAAGCCCGAGCTCGCGTCTCGCGCTATTACGTTGCGTTTCGCGTACGACTCCGCTGTCAAATTCCGCGCGCAGGTAGGGTTCAGCCCCACGCACGGCGGAGATTGACGGCGCGAAGCTTCCCAATCTCCTTAGTCACGTGAAATTTGACTACGAGACGTATACCCGCGTCGCTATAACGTAACGATGTTGAAACACGAGACGCTGAACTATCAGACGTGTTTACGCCGCCGTGGCACGTTACCGCCGGTGTATATTCGAGATTTATCGCGAGTCGTCGAATTTATGAGGATTTATATAGCGATCTTCGCCGTTGGAGAAGATACGTGTAAATCGCGCGATTCCGATATCGTGAATGGGACAGCCAGTTGGCGTTTTTAGTCACGGAAATTCCCCTCCACCTCGGCATCTTTTATTCACATTAAGGGAATGCTGGAGCGATTCTGCACTCTTTGCACCTTTCGCACCTAGAACTGTCAATTCGTGAAAACATTTGTGTAATATACAAATTATGTGTACAGACAGTGTTACACTATTCGGACTAGATCAGAGAACAGCATGGTATCATTGAAACTAAGTTTAGAAGCCTAACAAAAAATCTATTTACTCGAATAAGTTATAGATTATAGGTTATAGGTTACCTAACCTATTCGAGTGAATAGATTTTTTGTTAAGCTTCGAAACTTAATTTCAATGATACCACGCTGTTTTCTAATCCAGTTCGAATAATGGAACACGGTCGGTCTGTACACAAAAGCCACAGAATTGGTATATTACACAAATATTTTCACGAATCGACGCTTTTAGGAGCGAAAAGTGCAAAAAGTGCAGAGTTACTCCAGCACTCCCTTAAGTGACACCTGACCCGAGTGAATTTATAGTTGTTTGTGTCAATTATAATTTTGAAATTTCCGGAAAATGCGATATCATTTCACTTGTCAGCGCTTTGTGTCTCTCGACGAGTATTCCTAAAATATTACAATTTCACTGGACAACAAAAGTACCTCTTTTTCCACGGATTTGGGCAGATCTGCTTTGCGAACAAGACGGTTTCCGCTTGTATCTCGCGTCCGAGCGATCCGACCGTAAAAAAAAGTCAGTTGTTCGCTGCTATCTCATTCTTAGGCGTCGAACGAGAAACGAATGGGGGACAAGCCAGGAGAGAAATTTACGTGTAAAGTGGTAGGAATTACGTCGGGGAAAAAAAGCGAGGCGAGCGGGCGAGAGAGAGCGAGGAAGCGCGACGATAATTTGAGCGGGAGCCTGTAATGCATTCGCGTTAAGGGCGCTCGCGAGAATATTATAAATGCGAACGGAGGGGTGTGGAGGGGGGTGAAAAGGGCGCGGCTGCCGGGTAGCAAAACACGATTATGTCTTCCCACGGTCTCCCCCGAGATGTATCGCTTACCGCCGACTACGGAAACCTCAACTGCCATTCTCCACAGACTGGAAAAAGGCGTATCCAGACCGGAAAACGGCGTGTTTTATTTAAAAAAAAAGAAGAAGAAGAAGAAAAGGGGAAAGAAAGAAAAACTCGAGGTTTGTGAAATGTTAGAAAATACCACGCCTCTCGCGGAAACTCGAGGGTAAAATCACGCTTCGCTCGTGTGACTACAATCGAAGTTTATCCTCGATTAACCGAAGAAGGAACGCTTGAGGGCTGTCGCACACAAAATTGCATAGCTGCGTATGCATAGCATAAGGCCGTCTAGACCAATGAGCATGTTATGCAAATCAATTTGACGACTCGATGCTCATTGGTTTAGACAGTTCTTATGCTATGCAGCTATGCAATTTTGTGTGCGATAGCCCTGAGACTCAACGTGCAAGCCGCTCATGTAAAAATATAACGAACATAAGTTCATTACAAAGAAGATTGCCGTCCACCCGTAACGAATAATGTTTTAGGAGAGATTTCTGGAGCGCTTCTCCAACGTTTCTCTCACTTACAATTAGTCGAAAATGAGATATCGAATCGTGAACTCTTGCTCCCAGAGCGGTTCTACCGCGAGACAAACGGATAACGAATCCAGAATTGAATCCCTCTTTTATTGAACTAACGGAAAGATCGCGAATCGCCAACAACTGTATCGCTCTCCGCAGATTTAAATCGGGACTACAAGGAGAGCCTCGAATAGTTAATTGTCGCTGTACGATACTTATTTCTCTATCTAGTCCCCGCACGATTTAACATCCCCGAGGGGGAAACCGCTGACCAAAATCTTGCACACTAATGCCCAGTAGGCATTACTTTATCTTATTTTATCTTATTTCTCTTGTTTTACTTTATTTTCTCTTTATAGTGTCCCAGCAAGGCCTAATGCCCAAACTAATGCCCAAAAAAATGTCTAGTAATGCCTAGTAATGCCCAGTAATGCCGCGAATCTGTACACCACAATGCCCTCAGCGGTTTTCCCCCTCGAACATCCCCGTCTGAAATATCGCATGTGCCGTGCACACGAGTTTCGCGCTCGTATGACTTTACGTATGCGCGAGACTCGCACGATACACCACCCGTGACTCGAGGTATCGGCAGTTTCACGAATGCCTCGGCGTAAAAGTTGTGGGTCAAGTTATTTATAGCATAATGGCCGTGTAGGAAGGCGAAGGTATACGGTACGGTACACTGCCGTACGCGCGTCTACTCGCCCTCGCGGAAGGGATCTACGCCGGGCAAACCGTGAGGAGAATGCCATTCGAGAGAAGCGAGGAGGGCGGCGAGCGTACGGAGGTTTACGATGTAACTGGAGGGATGAAAGGACGCGTATACGGAAATCCCGTGAAGCGGCGGACGTAAGGCCGGGGGTAAACCCGCGGACGTGTCGGGGTCGCGCCATTAAAATACGCTCGCAACGAGTTCGACGCGCCCCCGTGCAGCCAGTCCGGTCTTATTTATGCAGATATATTCGCCGGATATGCACCTGCGCGCGTCGCGAGACGAGAGAGAAAGAAACACAATTCCACGCGTTTTCCGCTTAAATAAAATGAAAGCCCGATAATTCGTACGACGGCCGTACGAGTGTCGGCTGTGTATCGCGACATCATTTGGAAGAAGAATATTATTTAGCCCCCCGTTAAAACCCATTTTCCGATAATTGGTTATATAATGCTGAAATTGCCGGGGATATATAATTTTCATTCTGGAATGTGTAATAAAGGATACTTAGCTTTAAAACTACTGCCCTTAAATAATAACAATTTCATCAATTAAATCCGTTTCAGACTTTATGTGCTGCGCGCGTTATTACCGATGCTTAGCTCGCACGATTTGCTCTCGCGATTTATGATTTCGCGCAGATACGCTCTAATGCGTTTATTCAACAAAAGTGTAAATAAAAGATACGCAAAAGGATGAAAAAGGTGAGCTTCATAAAGCTAAACTCCGCAATTTATCTTATATGTACTGTAAATACATGCGATTTAACTGGGAAAACGTCGCGCGACGTTTTCCCGCGTTTACTTTTTCTTGTTGGCCGAAATGTCATTTTTCTCGTCTATGCTGGTACACTTGTCGATATTCGTCTCCAGATTGATCGGGTCATTAAAAATTTATTGCAAATCCTCGTCAAAACTGCAAATATTTGCTTAATTTCGACACCGTTCGATTTTATGCCGTGCATTACGACAGCATGGCGAGATACTCGACGTGCGCATTGACGGAAATGAGATATTTCGTGCTGGGAATTTCGCGAAAAACTCGTCAATGCAACACATTGATGCGAGATAATTACGCGAAACGATGTAGAATGCATAACGCGGTTGAAGTATTTATCCGACCCGTCCGAAATATCGGGCCGTATATGCATTAGACGAATAAATAAGTAATAATTTAACATGTAATACATATACCGCGAAATACCGCACGGTATACATAATTTACGATAAAGTGTACGCTGCATTTTAGTATTGCACGAGTGTTTACGCCAAAGTAGTTCTTTACTCTAATAAATTTTACAGTACGCTGATTTTCTTTATTATTTACAAGATGTGCAACGGCTGATGTTTGTAATTATAATTAATTAAAATAATTACTATAATTAATCGCGGTAGATTATCACGTGTTCTCTTGGCAAATATTTCAAAATAGATGAACAGAATGTGTCGAGTATACACATACGAGTATAAATCCCTTAAAACTAATCATAGCTGCTTGGAAGGAACATTCACGCCAGTTACATTTAGTTATTAACATCATTTATTTGCAATTGCGTTCCTATATATTTAGGTATAATTTATATCCGCAACGATAACGTGGTTTAATTCGCGATGAATTAAAAAGCCGAAGGATTTGCATTAATAAACCGAAGGATCCCTTTAATTATTGTTCGGAGAATGACACAGGTGCGCAATAAGTGGGGCAACAATAAAGCGAACAATAATTAATGCTGAAATAATAGTCATCGAATAAAATTATTGCGGCGCAACATCTCGCGCGCGATTTGGGACGCACTCGAATAAATCGCCGGAGAGCCATTTATGATCGAGTGCGAAATAAATTTTATGCTTTTGACGAGCATTATTGTGTATCGTTTAATTTAACGCCGTTATCGAGGAACGCGTGCGCGCGACTTGGTAGATCTGCAAAATGGAGTGTCCAGTTACGCGCGCGTTGCCCGGTATCGAATATTATAGATCCACGCGGCAAATTGGGACGTATCGATTGTAACCCAAGATATTTTGACACCAACTTAATATTGCTTTCTTAACTACAAACAGATGGTTACCGATTTATACCAGCGGAGAGCACGCAGCGGGAGAAGCTTATACGAGCCATCTAACATAAATGGCGTTGGAAAAATTCCATTAAAATAGATCCGAGGTAACGTAACATAAGGTAAGACAAAATAGTGTAATAAACGTAAGTAATATTTTTCTTTTTGCCAGTGATTAAATAACAGAACGAGTATTATTATTCGACCGTAACTGGCGGAAATTTTATTGCGAAAAATATTACCTCGGTCAGGGTTTGAACCTGGTCTCCCCACACTTTAGGCAGGCGTCGCACCAATTCGACCACTGAAGCATGAGGCTAAGATAGTGTAAGGTAAAGCAGATAAGTTAAGCGGATGTTATGCATTAGGTATAAGAGAATTACATAATTTTAGAGATAGATTTACGTGAGAATGTGTAAAGGAAGAACCGAGGGGGAAACCGCATCGTGGTGTACAGATTTGCGGCATTACTGGGCATTTTTGGGCATTAGTTTGGACATTGGGCCTTGCTGGGGCATTATAAAGACAAAATAAGATAAAACAAGATAAATGAGATAAAATAAGATAATAAGATAAAGTAATGCCCACTGGGCATTGGTGGGCATTGGTGTACAAGATTTTGGTCAACGGTCCCCCTCGGACGAGCGTGTATCGAGTCTTTGCATTGGAAACCAAGTTCCACTTCTTATAAATTGTCTATCATTAAAATACATCTAATAATAAGTTGACTTGAATCTCATGCCGAACGTATAAATTCAACGTTTTTTAAGACGTCACTCGGGGCTACTTTTGAGGCTGGGAGATGAAACATCGTCGCACGTGTTCCTGCGCTCGTCAATCTGTTCGATGCAGTCGCATCGTCATACCGTCGTTGCACGGACGGCAACGAAAGCCCCAGTGGGTTATAAAAAATTGGACCTTCGTCGGTTATTACGTAATGCAAGGGGATGTCGAAGTCGCGATAAAAGGGGCTCGCGACGAGACGTCTGCTCGTGCGGATTTAATCTTGAGAGCCGTGCGGCGTTAAAATAAGTCATACCGGGATAAACGTGCCGCTAAGGGCGGACAACGGCGGGACGAGCGCCGAGACGAAATGATCGCGCGGGTTTGCACGCTTCATTTAATTCGACATCGTTATCGATGGCGTTCGGCGGAGAGCCGCGCACATCGTCATACAGCCCGTAGGCATAGTGTCGGCCATTGTAATTTCACGGACACGCTGGCGCGCGCGATCGGCACAGGCGTGTGCACTGGCCTGTGCAAGCAAGCGCGCCCGGCAGGGGTGATAACCCCTCTGCGAGTAATCGATAACGTGCGCGCGCGCGAGGGAGGGAGAAAGAGCGAGACCGAGGGAGAACGAGACAGAGAGGAGGAGAGGGCGGAGAGGGGAGGGGGGAGGAGGGGGGGAGAGGAAGCGATCCACGCGCATTGCGTTGTTTCGTTAATGTCGATCAGATGTCCGGCTAAAGGACTCTCAGCGCACGCGGCCTGCGGTACACATTTCGGGAATCCGCTTTCCTGAGATACGCGTCCGGTCGAGAGATTCCGATTGTAGCGCGGCGGCCGTCAACCGAGAATCCCGTACGGCGACCCAGAGGTCCAATGTGGGGATCGCTTTGAGCGCCGGAGTCGGTCTCCGATGAAGGATACTCGCACCGACTACTGGTAGACCAGGCAGCAGTTGCGATGCAATTCGGATTGTTCAACATACGCGTTGGGGAGGGATGCGGCAGAGAGGCGAGCCTCCGAGAGAGAGAGAGGGGGGGGGGGAAGGGGGAGAAGTTGAATGTAATTTAGCCACAAGCGCAATATAATTATTTGTTCGTAGTCGGAGCAGATTGTATCTCTTGCTAGTCCGGATGGTCTGGGCACGGCTAGATACGAATTACTCTTATACACGCCAGAATGAGATGGCGCGGAAAATAACAAATGTCAGCGATACTTATCGCGGAGTGTGGCTGACTTAGAATTACATGTTCGCACAAGCGGAACGACAGTAGTATTTTATCGGTACGCGTCTCTTTCGCGCGGAGCAACAGTCACGATAAAACTGACAATCGACCGTCACTCGACGAAAAGTCGCGTTATAGATTCATGAATCTGTGTCTAATGTCAACGCGCCCTTGTGTTACGCGAGAAAATTCATAGACCGGATGATCATTGATTTAGAAAAACAGATCAAGGCCTTAACAAAACGTTGATAAATGATTTAATCATTGAATAGGTAATACGCGTTTCCGCTGTTTTTGCGTCACGCATCCATGTGTAATCTCAATCTTTTGTACCGCACACCCCTCGAACATATAATCAAACATTAATGTTCGTTTCGACTTTAGCTTCTTTTGTCACAATAGAGTTACGTAATAGAAATAAGGGAGAAATCAAATTCGTTTTGTTCCGTCAAAGTAAGGGCTGCGTTACGAATTGATCCTGACAAGTCTTTTAATTCGCCTTACTCTCTAAAAGCCAATCAGTGACAGAACACGTAATATTATTCGATCATAACTGGCATCACTGAAAACAGCGAATAGTCACTAATTTACAATTATAAATATACTACCGAAAATCGCAGTGGAATATTTATAACTGCGAATCGGAGTATTCACTGTTTTAAGTGATAATCCGAGGGGGAAACCGCTGACCAAAATCTTGTCCACCAATGCCCACTAATGCCCAGTGGGCCTTACTTCATCTTATCTTATTTTATCTTTATAATGCCCCAGCGAGGCCCAATGCCCAAACTAATACCCCAAAAAATGCCTAGTAATGCCCAGTAATGCCGCAAATCTGTACACCACAATGCCCTCGGCGGTTTCCCCCTCGTGATAGTCCAATGATTGACTTTTAGAGAGTACGGTAAAACTCACTCTTGAGCTCATCGGGGCCTAAAACTCGTGACTACCGCAACAAACAACATGGTCGAGGGAGATTTCCGAACTCGGTGCGTGGCCCACACCGTGAAGTCTCCCATCGACTCACCCCCGCGGTTATCGACATTAAATTTTTTTTTATATCGCACTCTCGAGAGAAATCCATTTAATTCCGTTCCTTACGGCGAAGTCTTAAAAGCCCTTCTTTCTTCTCGCACGTGGATTTTTATCCCGCGCGGAATGTCGACGTAATCGAACGTAGACGAGGGAGTTAATGGTGGCCACGGCCGGGGAGGCTCGTAAAGGAATTTATCGCGGCTTCGAAAGCACGTCACGTGCAGGGTCGCGTTCGATTTTTCGACAAAAAAAAGTAGGGTGCTCCAGAGAGCGAGGACGAGAATGCGGGAGAGGGAGGGTGAAGGAGAAGGAGAAAGAGAGAGAGAGAGAGAGAGAGGGGGGGAGAGAAAAGAGCAGCCAAGTAGAAACGTAACAAACCCTATACATGAGGCAGCTGGGAGCAATTTACGCTGAGAAAGCAACTGCATCTCCATCGATTCGAAGAAAATCTGGGCAGTTATACGTATGTATATCGCGCGAGGGTGTGAAACTCGTGCAGAGCCTGGTTAGCAACAGTGTGACGCGTGCTGAATTCGATTATGTCGGTTCATTAACCTTCCACGATGCACGTGTACACGCGGTAGGTTGACAGCTACCTGCATTCGTTTCTCACGCAAACGTAAGTGTCGCGTACACAGCGTAAATCTTATTAGCAATATGTAAATTAATGTAAATGGCGGGAATACAATATCCATGTTCGCTGTTAAATCATAGGGAATTTTCATTATTTCGAATAGTCAACGTTAGAGCGGGCCATGGCTAAAAAGTGTAAGTCAAGCAATTATGATAAATTCAGGCCCCCGACGAAGCGAGATGAAAAGGAACACACGTCGAATGTGCCAGAGATATAAATATATATGTAACACCGACGAAAGTTTTCCCGTGCGATAAAAATGCTGATACCCGATTTAACTTGAGAAACATCTTGCGACTTATATCGATTTCCCCTCAAACATAAAAACATGTCTAATATCGATACTAAAACGGGGGAATCTTTAAAGTAAGCACAAACTTACGTTGCCCGAGGATACGTATTTCAATCACGCGCTTATTTACGTGAGACTTATTTTGCGGATTTCATTTCTGCCGGGGTAACTTTCGGCTCATCTCTTCCTCGACTATCCCCGGACTCCGCCAGGTTGCGACCTACTTCTCGCAGAAATTCTCGCCATTCGCATCCTCTTTTGTCGGCAGCTCATGCAACCCGGTAGAACTTCAATACACTTTTATTGGCCTACTCAGGATAGTTCAACTATGTACTTTAAAACCCCTATATGACGTATATGTATATCGTATACGTGTACGTTTCTTCCTCGGTTTCTTCCGACAAGTCGATACCCGATTCTCTTATCGAGTCACATTACGCGCCTCGCGTCGATCACATCGTGTCCCTGATAACGTTCGCGCCTGTACATTTTCCTTGGCCTCTGTATACTTTTACAACACGGTTATCGCCGAGGGGGAAACCGCTGGCCGAAATCTTGTACTATGCCCACTAATGCCCAGTGGGCATTGCTTTATCTTATTATCTTATTTTATCTTTATAATGCCCCAGCAAGGCCTAATGCCCCAAACTAATGCCCCAAAAATGCCTAGTAATGCCCAGTAACGCCGCAAATCTGTACACCACAATGCTTTCAGCGGTTTTCCCCTCAGTCATCGCTTTAATCCGAAAGTCGTTTCAAATTCTTTTTGTTGCTCTAAGCACCACTTTTGAATGTATAATACTCTCATACTTTTCACGTTTAATCCATCTAAGCTCGGAGAAATATCCACTATATTTTGTTAAAATATTTGATTAATTAAAATGGATTTAATCCTCACGTGCGCGCATGCAAACAATAGAGGGAGAGAGAGGGGGAGAGAATATTGGATGGACATCACACAAAAAGTAAATGACCTATTGTGTTTTTGTCTCGCATGTATAATAAAAAGTATAATAAATCTAAAAACTGTTTAAATTTCATGATATAAATACCGTGATATCGATGGCCCTTTTTCGCTCAAGTTACACATTAATAACTAACTTTATTGCAGATAAAACTGTCGACTCTATAAAGTCCGCAAATTGAAGAAACTCTCTTACTTGCATTTTACCTTCAAGGGCCGGTTATTACTCACTAATAGTTGTTTACTTCAGCAAACGGAAAGTAAATAATTAACGCTTTCGAGGCGGGCATTCGGCGCAGCGCCACTTGGCGCGACGCTTTAAATCACAGCAATTTCGCGCAAGTGTGTTTCGCGAGTTCACGCGAAGCGAGCGCTCGCGCTCTCGGGGAAAATCTGTCTCGGCGGTGCATTTTGCGAAGCTGAAGCAAAAGTACCCCCGACCTCACCGGGCGGGGTCCCATCCCCGATGGGTAAGACGAAGATGACGCTTGGAAGTCGCCAGGGGAGGGAGAAGACGTTAAGGCGCGGTCGTTGCACAACGATGCAGCGTCGTCTTGATAAATGAGAGATGTTATCACAAGAGGGTGAAACGGGAGAGAGTCGGAGCGCGCGACTCTTTCTTGGACGAGGTGTGAGAGAAGGGGGAGAGAGAGAGAGAGAGAGGGGGGGGAGAGGGAGGGAGAGAATGGCTCCGACGATTGCGCTGCAAGATGCTGCACATTATCGTGCCAGACGCGCGACGACGCTATGCAAACGACGTTACCGCGTTGTTCGGGCCTGCGATGGGTTTTGTATAGCCGCGCTCTTCTCGGGACATCAATTTTTAGAAAATTCCCATGTCACATGCGCTTCGTCCTTCCTTTTCCACGGCGCACTCGCCCAGCGGATGTTGGATGCAGAAGAATTGCCGAAGATTTTTCTCGCGTAGACTAGACGGACCTATCAACGTCGAGAGATGTATTCGTGTACATACGTCAAGTAAAATAATCGTACAAATTCCGAGGAGCAATGCCGATCGCGAATTATATCCAGAATTTTTCACAGGTCGGAGGGGTTTTGCAGAAATTGCAATCTCACAGTCGCTTAATTTCCGATCAATCCAAATGTATTATAAATGGTTGTCCAACGAGTACAATGTACAATCGAACAATCGAAGTATGTTCGAAAACAAAAGAGAGATGCCATTTACTCGGGAGATACAGCCGGCTTTGCCAGTCCATTTCCTCTACGAGGCTAACCATTGCGCCGCGCTGGTCCCGAGGCAAGTCTGATGAGGATGGGGGATTTTCACTGGGACATTCTCCGTGT
>NW_011967212.1:684131-748624 GCF_000949405.1 Vollenhovia emeryi | reverse complement strand
ACACACATTCTCCGGGGCCAGCGGTAATTGCTGGAACGGAAAGAACCGAGAGAGAGAGAGCACGGTTGGGATCGGACGCGGCCGCATAAATCTTGCATTGGCGCGGCGCGTTAAGTACCGAGCATTTAAGAGAAATATGATCCGCATGGTCCAAGGGCGAGAATCGGGCATTCAATGGAGAACCCGAGAGAGCGCAACGCGGCGGTTTCGCGTAAAATAAACATCGAGACGCGGCCCCGTTAATTAACCGTTCGTCCGCCGCTTCCTGCGAGAGCTCCGCTCATATTTGAATGCCACCGAAAGACAGAAAGAAGAAAAGTTCTGAATACTCCATGGCTCCACGCAGTACGGGCGCTCCTCATCCACCAGGGGCGTGCTCCACGCCGCCTCGGCAAACAGGAGAAAACGCAATCGAAGCGTTTCTCGTCGAGAACACAATGTTGATCCGGCATCAGCGTGGCGTACAAAGAGGGAGTTTCGGCTATCGGCGAGGCGGACAAAGTTTCCTCTCTTTCTCTTCTTTCTGGCCCTCTTTTGTCCTCCGACTTCGTAATTACATCCCCCGAGCATTGAGCGCGGCAAGGAGCTCAGCGATAATAGCTGCGCGCTCGTACAGCCGCGCGCAGACGAGCACCCTGCACTCCTGTACACATATATTACGGGAGGTGTTTTACCTTACATACAACAGGCGTATCCCATTCGCCCTCCCCCTTGCATCTCGCAGATCTCTGCCATTGCCATGCAAAATTCCGCGCCATCGAATGGCGAGGTAGTAGCGTGCAAACTACACGTGTTTATGTACCCGCTCTGTCTCCGCGCGCGCGCGCGCGCGATTAGGTTCACGTGAAAAGAAATGAAGCTATTCTCCGGAATCCCCCGTGAAACATATCGCAAATGTCACGGAAGAAATACTCTGCCCACAGTTTTCACAAGTACAATGGAGGTCTCTGTGTTTATAATAATATTATTCTACTTAAATAATCAATTCGCAATTTCTCTGCCTAAAAATAATACGATCATTCTTCCCGAAGAATAAGTTGTTTTATTTGTGATAACGAGAGCGTCATAAACGACGCGTTGCAGACAGTATTGACCGAAAAGGGAGAGAACACTGATGATTATTTCGCAAATTGATCTATTGATTTAGAATTGCCTGTAAAATAGTATGGTAAGGATATCGAAAGCATATATTTTTCTTGAAACTTGGTAGTTCTTTCTTGGCTGTAGCGACAAACAAAACTCGCAACTAGACCGTATAAACATATGAAATAAACGGTATACGAAATAAGTAAAATATTTACGGAATAAAGAAGGTTTGATACTGTTAACATATTTATCCATTGTAATGTTTTACGATATCGCGCGTGGAACACCGTGGCAGACCGTAAACTGCTTCTCGTAACCGCGTCCGAGCGAGTGTTGCGATCGCGTACAAAGGGTAACTTTATTCTTTACGATAGCTGCGAGTAAATATAGGGAAAATTAGCGTTGCTAATGGTTCCGGGGAAGCTCGCTACTTGGGAATAATGCATCCTGTCTGGCGTTTTCCAACACGTGTCTCGTTCGCCAGCGGCCAATGACTTGCCCTGGGTACATCGTTAAAACTTGGCGGGTCGGTTCCCTCGTTTTTTCCGCGACCTTATTTATCGCTCGCTCTTTCGCGCTCGCCTTACCGGGAGTTCGATCTTTTGAGTCCGCGGTTTATTGGCTTATCGAGTCAAAGCATCGCGAACTTGCTCGACACCTTCGCGAGCACACGTGCTGCGGGCTACAAATATCCCGCCCGGTTACCTTAAGCCTCCTTCGCTCGCGCGATATACAACGAAGTGCCAGGATAGCATTAGGACGAGCCCGGATACCGAGGGCTGGATATGTGGACGCGCGTGTACATACATGCGGCTGTACGATGCCACGATGTAAGCTGATTGGCAGTCGATGCGGATGCTTGACGGTTCGCTGCCAATCGGCTTACCTCCGAGAGAGAAGCGGCTTCTTGATATCCTTCATGGAATCTGAATATCAATAGTGTATCGAACGTCGAGCGTGTATGAATACGTCTATGAGCTCGGTACACACTGTAATATATTGGCACGAATCGAGCAATTCGCAGACCATTCCGCGCACCTGTCTCTCTCCCTCGATCGGTACTATCCACGAGGAGTCACTCACGATGATGCCTTTATCAGGGATAAAACAACTCTGATCTTAAAAAAAAACATACTTTTCTAGGATAGAAAAACATACTTTTCTAGGATCAGACTTTTCGTTCGTGTTTCTCAGTATTAGAAAATTAGAATAGATTATGAAAAAGTAACACAGTATAAAAAACATATAATATTAAGATGCTTCTCTTCGCTAGTGAATAAAAACGCAAAGATTCAAACTTATTGCTTTAGATTCGGACTTTAGAATTGTCATGTGTACAAATGTTGATCCTACACCCCTGAGAAGGGTTCCGGAATTCACGGTCGAAACGTTGTGTTAATCTAAATAAATAAATATTTATACTCACTAATATTACGACGAGAGAGGGTTTGTCTGTTTGTTTGTTTGTCCTCAATGATCTCTTAAACTAATGGACCGATTGACTTAAAATTTTAACACGAGTTTCTTTAGCTTTGGGGGAGTGTCGTAGGCTATGTACGAGTGAATACGCCGTGCAGCAGAACTTCTCAGCCGAGTGATTTCAGAGATGCCATGGTCGTTTTCGCTGCGGCCTGGCGTTGTCGTGCAGCAACGTGACCTGCCTAGCACCTTTTCCCGTACAAGGTCTCTTGCGTTCGATCACGTTATTTAAACGCTGAAGTTATCGCGTATAACGCTCAGCTGTGACCGTTTCAGCTGGTTTGAGCAACTCAAAGTACAACACCCCTTTAAAATCCCACCAAATGAACAAAAGAACCCTTTTCCCCTAACCCTTGAATACTCGGTTTCGCGACCGATGTCGAAGGTTCACCGGAATTAACCTACGATTTTCACTTTTTCGGGCTGTCATAATACACCCACTTTTCGTCATCAGTTCACAATTTTGTACAAGAAGCCTTTTCTTTTAAAGCGAGACAACAAAGACAGGGCTGCGTCACACCGTCTCAATTTGTTGTCATCAGAGAGCGCGTGCGGAACCCAGCGGCCCTCTCTTTGAATTTTTTCAAGCTTTTGCAGGCGAACAGAAATGACTTGCTGGATAACTCCTACGTTCCCTACCTCACTTGTGTGAAAACGTGTACAAACTTTAGAACGAGATAGCTGGTGTTGGGCCGCATCTCATCTTTGTCTAGTGAAGTAGTGGGGGTAACAGAAGAGTGGGGGAATGATAGAGGTTAAAGGATAAGCGTTACAAAGGATAAGCGTTACGGTGACGACGACGGCGGTCATCAGTGGTCTTGGAGCGTGTCCCAGCAAGCTACGGAGATTCGGACAGCGGCGACGGGACTCAGGCCGCAGCCGAGGAACGCGGACGAGGCCGTGTCGTCAACAACAACTCTGTCCACTCTGTCAAGCATAATAAGGTCCAAAGTATGTTGTCTCTTTCTAAAGTTTGTACACTTCTCCAGCCAAAATGCGCAGTCTATATATACTGTATCTATATCTATGGGTTCGAATACTGGCCTAGTCCTAGCCTGTTGTTTTCCTCGCCGAAAAATTAATAAGTAGCGCGGCTTAGTGCCTACCTCCCCGAAGATACACCCCTATTTTTGCTATGGATAAGCGCCAGTCACGTCAAATAATTTTAAACCTTTTTGTAACACAGTATAGGTGCGCGTTAAATCACTCATCAAACTTTGAATTTGAAAAAATTGAATTTCTTATGTACTCATCGTGTACTCATCACTAAACACGTCGATACACGTAACTGTAACGCGTTAAAAATAACACAGGTCCAAAAATTTTCAACAATTTCACGTTAATGAAATGAAACCAAATGCACTTTATGTAATTTTAGTTGCTGAATCCGAATCTGGCCTCCGTTTTCTCCCATCACGTCAGAATTTTTAGATATGACCCATTTTTTATCTTAAACAAAAAAAACGGAAAAATTAAAGTTTGCCCCTAGGCATTTTGTGACTGATAGAGTAAAGGGTATCATGACACATGTTTTCTACTCAATTTTTCATGCTGATTTCAAGAATGATCGGAAATTTTCAATCACGTTACGTTTTGAAGACATTAGCGGTAAAGTTGGAAATACGGCGTTTTCGGATGTTTTACATTACTTCTTCCTTTTATGAGGAATATTATCTGTTATTGAGGTTGATTAGAGTTTGTCGCTGTTTTTATTTACTTTTCGTTTAGTTTCGCTGACTCACCTTTTTGGTTAACAGTCCGAGCTCGCGAGAAACGGTCTCAATCGAGCGAAAGTCGCGAACCTGTGTTCATCTTACTCACGATCGCGAAAGCAGCACTCGTATCACTTTTCATTTTTTTGTGCTTTTTTGTTAATTAAATGTACCGCTGAAAATAAGTAGTATTTTTTCCGTTTTTTGCTTAAGATCAAAAATGAGTCGTATCTAAAAATGCTGACGTGATGGGAGAAAACGGAGGCCAGATTCGAATTCAGCGACCAAAATTACATAAAGCGCACTTGGTTTCATTCCATTAACATGACCCTTGTAGACCTGTGTAATTGAAAAGAACGAAAAAAATAGTGTCGCGAGAAATAAAGTTGTACGTTTTAGACTTCTATTTCAAGTGAGTCGCTATACTTAGATACGGTCGTTCTACGTCTGCTACGTTATTCATTTCACCAGAACCAGCTTCGAGTAACTTGGCGCAATTATATACAACTATCATACGTGTGTTTATATTTAGAAGTAAACGGACGGACATATGCGGAAGTGTGTCTGCCCAGTCACGTTTGTGGCCGACTATTGAGTTTTAGGACACAGCTGCGAGCGTTCCAGAAGCCGCAACGGCGAGATATTGAAACACACTCGCGAAATTTCCTCACGATGTCGCGAAATTGTCGCGCAATTTCCTCGTACGGAATCTTGAATAAAACTTCGTTTGATTTTCAATGCGGAACTAAACTCTGCAATTTATTTCTTGCTACGCTACGGCTTTGCGAGAAGGTGCGCTCCCTAAATCGTCGCATAATGCATAGCTAATATATTTCTTGCAGACGCCAACTGTTTCCTTTCAGTTTAAATTAGTCTAACGTAAGGAATAAATCGATGCCAAAAAACAGAAGCGTATACAACCGAAGTCGTGTACCTTAACCACGCGTCAACTTCTCCGCCAGTTTTGGAAGTTTAAAGAGAAACTCACCTGAAACAGAAAATAAAAATAATTTTATTAGCATTTTCTCCAACATTTGAAATTTTGCCGAAAATTTTGCAATGCATAATCGTCGGGGATTAATTCTGAAAATTTTGCAAATGGCAAAATTCCGCGGCTCGTTCTGCCCTTTCCTTATTACTCGACGGAACAACTTTTCCGAACCAAGTTTGTCGGCACGTGCAATGGAGCTAAGGCAGAGGAAAGTTTCAAAGAAAATGCGCGAAAGATTTCCTCTAAGAGTAATAGCTTCGCAATGGTGAATACAACGCTGCGAATGAAGATAGTCAGCAAACAGGTTTGTACAATACAACTATCGTTATTATGCAATTAACTATTCCACGCAGAAATTTAACTTATTAAGCAAAGCGAATTGATATTCTACGTACGAGTACATTTTAACAGCAAAGAAAATCTTACCTAAATTGTGTTCTTAAATTTCAATAAAATATTCAGTAAGTAAAATTATTTATGTCAATTAGCTAAATTTTGAATACAGCGAAATAATTGCGTATATTAAAACACGTTAGAAATAGAAAGGAGCGATAGACTATTTTACTTTCTAAAATAAGGTAGATATTAGAACCAGACAATGTTATCGAGATATCGAGAGATATCGCTGTCATATATCGCATTATTTTTTATCAGCTTTATTGCCAGTGATGACATTAATGAAGATGATGATATATACAAATGGCTTTCTACCTCTAATGGTTCTTTACTAGGTAAATGTCGATATTTTTTAGTATAAAAGTACTTTCTTTTCGGCACTTTCTACCTACTTTTCTAAAGAACAAAAAGTAAAGACGAGTAGGTATAACATTACGAAATATTTATTCTTCAGGAATGTGTTCATAGATTTATACTATTTACCTGTTTCTATATTTTTTAATTAGCAGATATTTCTTGGTAAATTCATTATACTTAATTCTCCCCCCCCCCTCTCTCTCTCTCTCTCTCTCTCTCTCCCCCCTCTCTATCCCTCTGCTTATAAAAGCAAATGATATTGTTTTTCGTGCTACACAGAGAGAATTTTCTCTTAAAATTTATCTTGAAAATCATGTGATCATGAGACATGGCACATTGAAGAACTTTATGAGTATTTATTAAATTTTACAATACATTTACTAGTAAAAGGTAATAATTGTAAGTATAATTACTAGCGAAATGTATGATAAAATCCTTTGAAATGCCGCGTTGTCCCACGATCACATGATTTTCAGGATAAATTTTAAAAGAAAATTTTCTCCGTGTAGTATTTAATAACGACCTGACATATGTAATTCCCACATAGGATATTTTATACGAGCTCTACCTAGATAGCTTCTTCATCTTTAAAAATCGTACTTGCATACAATGGTTGATATTCATTCTGGTGGGTCTTGGGAGGTAAACGACCTCGTCGAATTCGACATCGAAAATGCGACCGTCTGGCGACGCAATTTGCAAGGAGGTTTGATTATGCATTTCACATATTCTCATTCCTTCCTCCTCGCGCTATCCGTAATCCGACTTACGCCATCCCCGACGTGAATGGAGGGAAAGAGATTCATAAGATGCTCGCGCGAAGAGTCGCAGGGTCCGAAAGCCGGAGCCTCCCTCGGGGGCCGACCGGTCTATTTAAAAGAATCCAATTGTGAAAGATGGCATTACTTAAAGTTACATTTCGCATAGATATTGTCGCGGGAACCCCCCGCGGGATTACCTCGGGATTACGTACCTCCATTTCTTTCCGCAGCCCTCAACCCTCGGCGTCTCCCACGTGGAGCGAAAAGATTGCAGCGACCCTGCCACATTCGACATATCGGGCTCGAGATTAGCATAATTTCGTGTTTTATAAGCAACGTCGCTGTAGAAGACGCCATTGCGAATGCAACTGCCGAGAGCAAATCCAATCGACAAGTTTGGCGCGATTCAGTTTCGAACGTGTGTGCGAATTCAGTGGACACTGCGACTGCTTCTCACGTTTACACTGTCGCGCTATATATATTTGCGCCAGGCGGCTAGTCTCAGACAGACCGTTTGCAGTGAGAATTCTCGTGGAAGCGGAACGTAAATCAAGTACATCGGCGAATGCGTGTGCACCAGGGTGTAATAAAACTCGTGTAAGGAAAGGACGTGTCAGATAGAGGTACGACCTCGTACGGGGAAGAAGTACCTTATATCTGGAAGGAAAAGGAGAAAAGAGCACGAAACTTATGTATTCGGTCTCGGCAAACTATCGACCTACATCTGTGCTTATTATCTTGCGGAAATAGTTTCATGTTAAGTGACAAAGGTGAGTTGTAACTTTGACAAACTAGCTGCAAGCTTGAATTAGACGCTTCTAAGTTTGAGAGAATGTCAGCATTAATCTTGCAACTCCAAGCAGCTTAATATACAGTAAGATTTCAAACTTCAGAAGCGTGTCCTCAGATAAAGCTCGAGATAATATTTTCATAGTGGAAATTAGCAGGAGCTATCTTTCTCTGCATTTTCCAAATTCTCAACAAATATGTCACCGAATAAAAAATCTACAAAGATTCCAGTGAGAAAGACTTTGATGAGAGAGTAAGATGTGGCAACAGTACACGGAGAGAATTTTCTCTTCAAATTTACCCTGAAAATTACATGTAATCGTGGGACAATGTGGCATTTTGAAGAACTGTATGAGAGTTTTTGAAATTTTACCATATATTCTACTAATAAATGTATACTGAGTTTAATTACTAGTAGAATACATGGTAAAATTTAAAAAACTCTTATAAAATTCTTTGAAATGCCACATTATCCCACGGTCACATAATTTTCTGGATAAATTTTAAGAAAAAATTCTCTCCGTGTATCTTTCAACTTTTAAGAAAAAGATTTCAATTAAGTTTCTCTTAACACGTGCTTGCAATTAATAATAGAATATGTTGTAAATTAGCTAATTTATTAAAGCTCTTTAATAATTCTGTACTCATTAAGTAATTAGGTCTTTCGAAGGAAAGCTCGAATTCAAGTTTACCGAGTAAAACATGCATTTACAAATTTTATTTACAAATTAAATCAAATTGAAAATAGGTCGAAAATCGATGATGCAGACAATAATAAAAAAATTATAGAAAACGCCAGAGCGGAATAGTTATGCATAATATTTCGCCCCTCACTTTTTTAGTGAAATGGATCGATGCGCGTGGATATTTTCACCAGCTAGAGCCTCTTTCCCGCCGTGGAAATTGGCTCGAAATATTATTTGCACATGGAAATGAAGGTGGCACGTGAAATGGCACGAGCTAAACGTATCTTCGTACGGTCTGCAAATAGGAGCCGCGCATGGAAGTCAGTTGGGCGCACCTGGCTTGTTAATTGTTATTCACTTCGGTACCATTTGAGAGTCGCTTTCCTCCGAATCAGTTAAGCATGGTAACTCTAAGGCGCCTCTTACGTCGGACCAAGCGCACGTCTAAACTACTCAGATTAATCGCGCGCGACTTGAAGTTTCGGAGCAGAAATTGCTACAATAACTATTTGCGTGCATGGTGTATGATAATAATCAGTCACAAGAATATCAGAAATAATAAAGGAGTGTGACTTTTCAGTAAGCTAAATATTACAATGACTATATATAATGATACTGAGGAGAATCAATTAGTAAGTCACGGATTTCTAGATTTTCTTTCGCAAACCGTAAAATATATAGATTCAAAATCATGCAGAATAATATTAAACCACCATAGATCTTAATGCTTTCAATAAATGCTCTTTAAAAGGATCACAAAAAGAGAAACGTTTAGTCACGTTACTAACGAGTCATTGATAACCATAACTGGGACCAGAACCCGCACATGTCAAAACCAATTACGGTGATTACAAAATTTCCAATTGAACTCTTTAGCCACTGCTCTTTGTCTTTCGCCCGCATATATGTTTTAACCACGAATCTAATCCCGCGTCGGACATTCACGCAGAGATATGCGAGAAAGATGTCACCATTATAAAGTTGGCTTGAAAACAACAGGTTGCAGTAATAGGGACACGCATATATGCCAATGACATTAGTATCACCAACGGTAGTTGGCCAGTAGTTAGAGGGTCGTTTCGCTTCAGCCGAGCTTCCAGAAGCGACTGTGTACAGTAACATCAAAGTTAAGTTTTAGACAATAGCGTGTGGACCGTATCGAATAAAATTGCAAGTACACAACTGGATACACTCTACCTAATGGCAACGAACTCTCCAAGTCCAAGCACCGGTCTCTGTCCTTACAATTATCCCACGATTTAAATCGCGAATGTTGGCTTATCACGCATTAAGACTAGTAGCAACCGATATCAACTTAAAGTCTCAGATGGATTCCTTAGACTATTAAATAAGAAGCAAAGGCACGCGCGATTACATAAATATTTCTTGCGACCCATATATGTATATCTACATAAATATATTTAACAAAAAAACAAAGAATTATTTGCCGCCAGTACATGATTAACCAATGTAGAAAAATTACTAAACGACGCAACTGGCAATGTCTAATTAGAGAAATTTATTGCGAAAAATATTACCTCAGCCAGAGTTTGAACCTGGACTTCCCTACACTCTAGGCGGGCGTCTCACCAATTCGACCACTGAGACATGTGGTAATATTTGTCGTAATAAATTTCTCTAGTTAGAATTCGCCAGTTGCTTCGTTTAGCAATTTTTCTACATTGATAAATATATTTGACAAATAAAATTGTTCTAATTTGACAAATACGCCACTCTTAATTTAGCCAATATTAATTTATTTAGCTTTATTAAAAATACAAAGTATTCGTTAACGCTAAAGTATGCTGTTAATAATGTAAAATATGGGAATACTCAGAAAGTAATGTCGATAATATCGGATGTTCCAATATTGGAACTCCTATCAGAGGGCTAATCCAATTTCCCGCGGTTCTTTATTTCTATCATGTATTAACTAATAACCGTGGATATAGATACTCTCGTCGTTTCACGTAATATAAAATTATTTACAATCTTTATAGGTGTATCTCTATACGTTGCTAAAATCTGAACGAATATAATCCAGACGAGTGTTGAAACTTTTTACATAAGAACAATTAACAGCGACCAGTGCTTTTGGTCGTTCAACAATGTTCCTCCTTAAAATGATGTTCGTCATCTTCAATTCAATTCCTCTTTCGTTTGTTATACCGCTTTGGTATTGAATTAACTGCCGAGTACTTGCCTATGATAATGTTCTTACTTTCAACATGACAACTTGGCACAATATCAAAAGTTTTAATTAGAAACGGAGATTTTACGCAGCCCACCTTAATTTCGCTCTAAACTTTCCTGATTCGTCAAACAATCCGCTACGATTGTAGAATGTAATATAACTCGGCGTTGTGTTTTGCCGGCTGGTCAAGAGCAGCCGACGTCATTTTACGTGAAATCTCCACCGGCGGGACGATGCCGCATTCGTGATAATTCTTTCCCGACACGCCTCTCTACACGCCGACTAATTGGGAAATACTTCCGCAATCTTCCGGTAATTCGGGATTTCCAAGGATCACGGCGCTCCTTAATTAAGCTGTAACAATGACGGACGAGCAGAACCGCCATGCGTAGGATAATTCGTAGGATATTCTCGTTCAACCATAACTGCGCGCAGCTTTGCTGCTCCCATCCCTTTCGTTTCCATTATAATTTTTACGGGCTTATCCCTTTTTATTCTTTATCCATTCGTCTCTCTATCATTTCTTCTTCTATTATTAACATCCCACATATCGATCTTACATTATTTAATAAAACAAATAATTTAGACTCTCAATATTGTAAACATAGATACAGTAGGGCAGTGAGAGTGTAACGCGTTGTCGGTGCGCGAAACGTCAAATATGTTTAATCATAATTACAGCTCCCTGAATGAACGTCTCGACTCGAATTACCCTCAGCTCAGTAAATACTTAAAAAACATCATCGTTAGGCCATTGTTGAGTGCTTTCAGACTCACCGATCAAAAAGCAATTGAGAAATCATTAGGCACTCACGAGGGGTAAACCGCTGAGGGCATTGTGAAGTGGAGATTTGCGGCATCACTAGGCATTTTTGGGCATTAGTTTGGGCATTAGACCTTGCTGGGGCATTATAAAGATAAAATAAGATAAAACAAGATAAATAAGATAAAGTAACCCCACACTGGGCATTAGTAGGCATTGGTGTACATGATTTTGATCAGCGGTTTACCCCTTGGGCCCTCACCAGTGGCCTAACAATGATAACGTTTAGCCTTTACTCTGCTGAAGATTACTCAAATTGCAGTCGAAACGTCCACTCGTGGAATTGTCATTATAATTAAACGTATTTGACCTTATATTTCACAATGCGCAACAACAATTCTATCGTATTACACTTCTCACTGCAGTCCTAGATAAAATCCGATAACAGTGAACCCTGTTCGATCACGTCAATTCTGCATGGACTTCCTGTCCTCGCTGCAAGTTTTTCTCATCTGCTGACGCTATCGCGAATACGTTATTATCATAGCTGTGGCGGCATATTCGTGCAAGTTCAAGGGAAAGACTCAGCTTTCAAACGCGCCAGCGTCGAGTCGTTCGCCCTCCCGTGCTTTTCTAAATGCATACCTCTGCACTTTCGTACTATTTCGATGTCACGGCTAGGCGCCCGCGACAGCTGACAACAAATATCCGACTGCGGCGTTTCCAACACGGGCTTACGAATTTGCCGGGGTGAAACCACTTCGTCATGTTTCCGTTTCGCACGAAAGCTCGCGCGAAGGCCCGCGCACGAAGATCGAACGATCTGCCCGATGAAGTTCGCGTAAAGGCGACGAGGCGCGGGATTGGCAACGGAAGTGTGTCAAGCGCGTCCCCGAGATTCGGGTCGCATTCCGGCGAGGCGCGCGACGCCGCCGCGATACAGAGAAACGTCAGTCCTGGCATCGACGTGTCGCGATCTTCAAAAATTTTCCATTTCACTCGCTGGTCCCCATTGTCGAGAAGTTTGGTCGACGTCGATATTTCGAGTCCCGCGCCGATTGGCATCCACGGTGCCTGTACGCTCGCTCGTTCTACCTCACGTGCTACATTTTCTGAAAAATCTGACATGGAGGACGAACATTTCTCTCGATACCGTTCAATGCTCGCAGATATATACTTGTGTGTATCGCCGATTTTTCGAATCGATGATCAAACTTTTACACATTTCGCAGAGTAGCGTTGAATAATCTCGATAAAAGAAATATCCAAATTTCAACTTTTGTATTTTACCAAGTCAAAATTCCTCCTCTCGAAGGAAGGCAATTGATGCGTGTTTAACACGTCAATTACGATCCGTTTATTAAAAATTGCATGGAAGCAATTACTTGAAGACGCTTAATTAAGCGGCGATTTAGTATTTCTTTCAAAAGGGAAAAAATCCCCAAGTTAATGCTCAGCAGTTTTAAAATATTTTTAGAGAATTAGCACGAAATATATTGCAAATGCATAAGAGATAATGTTTACCAATATGTTTCGTAGGTATCATATGGGCGCAGAGAAAGAGGTTCCCGATCCTCAATCCGTGAAACGCGAAGCTCTTTGTTATTCGGCGGTAGGATTACCCTTCAATTAATCCAACGTGACCGGATATTCAAGCGCCGATTAATTCCGATCACTCATTAAATAAACGAGCGAGCGAGCGCGCGAGTGTCTGAAATTAAACGCGCGGTCAACATCGGGCTCGACTAATTGTATCGTAAAATACGAGCGAGGGGGGAAGCGACGCGGGTGGAACTTTTGACAATTTACGGAGGTGCGTCGCACGCACGTACGCACGCACGGCTCGGGTCGGGTCGGGTCGGGTCGCCGCTTACGGGAGCCGCAGTTTACCTTGATTCTACCGCGCGATCATTAAAAATGCCGTGACGTTAAACGGCAGGAGGGGGGGGGGAAGAGGGAAGGGGGCGCGAACGAGAAAACTCACGTAGAACGAAGAAAAGACTTTCACCTCCTCCTCAAGAAGTTTGCCGAGACGCCTGAGTAAACGCGAAGTAATTCAATTTGCCGGGGCTCACCGACTTTCCGTTCGTGTGACATGAGAAAAGTACGAACAAACATGCGTGGCAGGCTGTAAAGTAAGTAAAAGAACAATTCTGGCTCGCAATTTTGTCACGTAACAAGATTCACGGTATATAATGTGACGTATCCTACGCGACATTTCAGCGAAAGTGGAGATAAATTCAGTACTCGACAATAAGCAATAAAGTCGTTAGAAGAATGCGTAAAATGCAAGAATAAAAATCACCAGGTGATGACACAATTATTTCTCGAGGCTCAGATTAACAGCTGTTATTGTCCCAACATTATTCTCTAATAATAGATGAATATTAAGTAGTCCATTTCCTAATGAGTTTATAGCTATTAATTTTGTCATTAGAAAATTGGCGTCGCGGCTTTCGTTATGGAGAACTGGCGGTTAAATCTATTACAATGGAAATTACAATCTTTGAGCGGTAACACAATTATTTTCCCAAAATTCATTTAATCGTTTTTATTTTTTAAAAATTCACAGACAACCGAATGTTCAGTAGTTAGCAATTCATTGTGAATTTATTATACCCATTAATTTTATTGTTAAAAAAGTAGGGTAGTGGCGCTGTAGTGGAGAATTTGTGGTTTAATTTATGAATTACAATGTGATTCCAAGCGAACGATTCAATTATGGAAATCGAAATCATATTATACATTACATTAACGGTGAAGGACGCGGACGTAAAGGCGAGGCTGGAAAAATGGGGAAAACAACGCGTTCTCACTCTTTACAACGCATGGGGGATCGCTGTACCATCGTGGACAGAGACACCGTCATGTCAAATCGGCGATGAATCGGAACGACGACGGAAGCCGTCGTCGTGTCTGATTCACGGGCGATCGATCATGCCCTCGTATGATTATTCATGGGCATTCAAGTGCAAATCCCAACGAGGCCGTCGGCAGATAGGCACACAAACACCGCACCGACGTCTGATTAATTGATGGTGAAGCTTCCGTCTTCCCTTCTTGTTCGGCAATTCGAGAAAACCGAAATGCATCGCGAGTGCTATCGGCTCCGATGAGCCGTCGTCTCGTGCGAAGGTGCTAAAGTAGTGTTTCCCGACGCGTTTTCACGCCTCGCCCACCCGCGAAACGTATTCTCGCGTCCTCGTAAAAAATATATCCGGCTTTATCTCATCGATAAACAACGAAATTTGCGAAACAGGACCGAGTCGTTGACTAAATTTATTCACGGCCGAGCGAGGTATTTTCTCAACGTAAAAATAAACGTTTTACAATTTAATTTCCCATCGATCTAAATTTAATCAATTTCCAGTGCGCTTCGATTTAATCAGCGTAATAAAAGTTTGAGGGGATTTAATTTTTAAAGAGATACATTACTTAGTTATATTGTTTAGCATTTAACTTCACTTAATCGCGACAATTCTGTCTCCGTGTCTACAATTCTTTTCTTATATCCATGACATTTGACAGCTCTGTATTATTGTAATATATAATAAATCCAATAGTTCTTGTATTGTCCAGAGTTAATCGCGTGAAATGTGTCACCGCAACCCCTATCGGATTCCCCGGTTCCTTATCGGATTCAATGGTCGACCGAGTCTACGCTCGTTTTTGCGCCTGCCTCTCATCGAACACTTTCCGAGAGATGACGTAGACACAATGGGCCGCCGCGTGTTGGGTTTCCGGGGGCGAAAAGCGAAACGTGCAGATGTCGCAAAGAGAAGAGTCCTGGTGCCGTGGGTGACGCAGAAGCTGCTTCTTACCCCAGTTAAGCTTGGCCGCCGGCCAACCGGGACTACCGACGTAGCCCGCGAAGCAAGACACCATTCGTCGCGCAACCGGCGCTCGTTATACGTGTTGTACTAATTATCTCGGTCTTTAGCATTATCAAAAACAACGAGAGCCTGTTACCGGACGAGCATCTAATTACGTATATATGGGAGAAAAAGTTACGCCCGGACTTTCGTAAGCTCGTTCCCAGAAATCGAAAGCGGAGAAATTCGTTTGTGTAATTATAAGTTACGTCGGCAGAAGAGCCCGTATTTCTGTTTCGCGGTATTAATGGGTGTTAAACGCAGTCCCGTGTGTCCTTAAAGTAGAATATATCCGCCGTGTGAATAAAGCGAAGACTGGATGCGTGGTAAAAGGAGGTATTGTGGGTGTTTAGGAAAAAATGAATGAACAAGAGCCCAAACTGATAGCGACGAGTGTAAAACGAGAACGAGGAACATTGATTCCAAACAGGACAGAGATTACGCTGATACACTCTTTCCGCAGCATCCCCGAACCTTGTATCTGCCCTGATCCGTC
Source organism: Vollenhovia emeryi (assembly GCF_000949405.1). NCBI lineage: Eukaryota > Metazoa > Arthropoda > Insecta > Hymenoptera > Formicidae > Vollenhovia > Vollenhovia emeryi. The sequence goes on along the minus strand of NW_011967212.1, from coordinate 733,042 downwards.
CGATTCTCGCCAGTCCCACAATGGACTCGCCTCCCAACGCTCTTCCTCGGCTTTCCTTCCACAGTCGCCCCGTAATGCAAAGCTAAAATCAATCGCTTGCATAAAACATACCCCCCTTCGGTGCGCCGACCACCATCGCTAAACCATAGACAGCACTCTTGCGGTGACGTTGCGGCATGAATAATCATTCGCGCGGTTATCTCGCAAGACGGGAGTCTTGCTCGAGTGCCAATGATAAGCGTCAAACAAATATCCGTTACTGAAACTAGCGCGAGATGACGGCAAGATAGAATCACGATAACGTAATCAACCTACATAATTATTCTTGTATTTATTTATCGTATTTTTATAGATCTACTGTTTAGAATATTGACAATAATTTATTACTCCATAGCAATAAATGGGGATGTGTCTTCGAGGAAAAATAACGGACTAGGACTAGTTTCGGACCTGGGACCTTCCGCTTGCCAGGCAAATGCTCTTCCAACTGAGCTATCCGGACGGTATGTTAAACTCGCTGGTCAATGTTTGGTATTCAGTATATGCACGTGTGTCTTTCCACGGGTTGCGAATTTGCACAGTTGGATTAGACACGAGTGGATACCTTAAGCAATAAAGTTAATTGATCTCGAGGAGGAAAATTCTATCATTTTCGAATTACTCGGAACGACGTCAACGGCGCTGTGAAGGAGCCGCCCTCTTCAAGACGAGTCTGCTATCTGCCTGCGGAAAAGACGCAACCGTCTGCGAGGTGCATTACGACAAGACGCGGCTGTAATCGCGATACTCGCGCGTGTGATGCTCGCGGCAGACAGATCAGTCGCGCATTAACTCAGGAAATTAAACGGGTTACCGGGGAACGACAGCGAAAGGCGGCCGACTCGCTTCGCTTCGTTCGCAGCGCTCCCATGTGCGCGGCCCGCTTATGGTCGCTCGTGCACGGCTAATGCGAGGAAGACGACGGGACGAGGGAAGACCGGCGACATCGCAGCGTACAGCGCGCACGGTACTTCTCGGCGCAGACTGCACGGTACGCGACGATATATTGACGAAGCTCACCGAACCACGGATAGGCGTTCACCACGGATCCTGACAAGTCGCACGCGAATTTGCGAGATGAGAAATTGGCTGATTGAGCCTCGAGCGTTCTAGCGGGAATCAATTATAGCGAGAGGAAGATGGCAGATGCGAGAACGACTTTGCAATTGACACATAAAGAAAAATGTTGATCAGATTTGCAGAAACTTGAACGACACACGGAGAGAATTTTCTCTTAAAATTTACCCTGAAAATCATGTGAAAATTTCGTTAGTCGCAGTGACCCAGTGTGTCAAATTCGTTTCACAAAAAAGGTGTGACAACCTAGAAAAAAACTCTCGTAAAATTATTCAACTTAGGCTACACTTATGACTAATAAGTATAATAGAATATATCCGCTAAAGTGCTCGTAGAAATCATCAGCGAGAGTGGGTATCTTCCAGAATGCATTTTAGACTTAATTACCTCTGAGCAAGCAATAAATTGCAATCTTATCAATTAATAAATCTTGTAGCTGAATTGCCAAAACATGTTTTTGTATCTCCACTGTCAGGTGAGCCTTTTATCTCGTTTGAAATTTAAACAAATATTTGTGAAAGTATGTGAGCTCGTTTTTCGATCGGAGCGCATTCAATGCGACAAATGAGTTTCCCGGTGAAAATTGATAGGCGCAATTTTCTTCAATGGAAAATCAAGTAACAGAAATCAAATGCTGCCATCGCGTTACTCTCATCGCCGATGGCTCATAATCCGGCCCGTAACTTCATTTTTCTGCTGCGCGAAACCAGACACGTTCGATCGAGCGAGGCGGATACGCGCGGAGAGGAAAAACGTGGAACGCGAAACGCGGAGGAAAATAAAACATTTCACGGGCGGCAACGGCCACGGCGCTGACATAACCGATGGACATTCGGCGTCGGCATAATAAAGGTTGATGTATTACGCGCGGAAATCCTAACCGATGCCGGGTCCAGCAAGGACGAATTTTGGTCGTTCGACGTTAAATCCTCCCGGCGCGTATCAATGCCAGCAGACAGAGCCGTCGAGCCGCTACCGTTCGTTTCCGATTCGCTTATCGAGGCGCGTATCGATCGTTTACTCAGCCATTAGATATGGAAGCGCCAAACTAGTATCTCTGCGTTTCCACGCGTGAAGGAACATAGACTATCCAATGATCTGTTCCAATTCGCGCGATGTAAATGAACGCGGAAAACGCATATTAAAAAAAAAAGATTAATTGAAATGACTAAAAAGTCCTTCCTCAGTTATAAACGTCTCGAAACGAAATGAGCGTATATTTTAGAAATTCCTAAGGTTCGCGGCCTTCTGGTACACGAGACATTAGCATTCCGGACATCGCCGCTGCTCGTTGACGTCACGCATAGAACGCTCATGATTTACGAAGCCCTCGCCACCTACATACGAGATGGTTACCCAATTCGGGTAAGGGCTTTGCGCATACGCGGCCCCAGGCAGTCACCTGGTTGAGGCGCAAAGGGTGGATCCATCAAGGATACTTGCATACGTCAGAAAACGGACGATACCAAGGCTCTTTCTCGGAAAAACAGTTACTGCGCACCGATCATCCTTAGGTTCTCTCGCGAAGCTGCGCGGTCTAATTACGTCTCTCGCAAAGTGCTCGGATCGCAAGGGGATCAAATCTCGACCGGAGCATTCCGTGTCAATAATCACCCGCGGAATAATCTCCAGATTGGGTGTCAGAACCGTAAGATTAAATTGTGATACCGATACCAATTATATCACCACGCCGTCTGCCACTTACGGTTATGCCTACCGGAACCCTTTCGTCTCTTCCTCGCTTGACCCGACCAATCATACGTCACTTTGACTATTTAGAGAAAAGTAGCCGCGATTTCCACTACCTCCGCTGCACGCGCACTGGAACCGCTTGCGCAGAGACGCCTATCTGTGCTTATTAGTTGACTGGTACGGCGCGATTGTCAATTGTAAAACGGTGCTGCATATAGCTCGCGATGTAACCCGCTTCGTCAAGTTAAAGCGCACGACCCAGATGCGGGTGCGAAATCAGGTCGAGGGTCGGCGGTCGCGACTGCGCGCAGAAGGAATTTCATGCGCGACGAAAAATTTGGATGACGACTGCCGCGAGTGGAGAGAGGCGTGAATTTCAATTTTCAAAGATACACGCGCGACAACGTGTTCTAATCGAACCGGGAGAAGCCGTCCGTTACCAACGATCAAACGGAAGAGACTTCTTCAGGCACGACGCGAATTTCCGTCACCGTAAGATAAAGGCACTCTTCGAGAGCGAGAGGCTTTGTTCCCTAGGTGGTAGACGCACTACCGGTAGCGTTTAGACTAGAGAGCGCAGCATCCCGCTGGCTCGCCGCCAGTCGCACATAAAACCGGAGCGCGCTAGATAAACCTAGCGTGTAATGCCGAGACGAGCAGATCAAGGGGAACGCGAGCGGAGCGCGTTCGGCTGTATCGCTTTCCCGGCTGGAATGTATTAAGAATCGACGCGGGGAGAGAAGGAGCGGTTGGCCCACCGACACCGTTAGCGAGTTGGCGAACGATAGGGGATTCCGGGAGCGGTCAAAGCTCTGGCTTGAATGCCGAACGGGGTGGATGACGAAGCGCCGGACAAGATGGACAGAGGACGGAGGAAGGAATGCTTTGAGAGGGATCACTTCGCGCAGAGGATAGGGTGACACGTCGGGGGGAGCGGCGAACATTACATGAAGAACGAGATATACGGGTGAGAGAGGAAATTCCGGTGGGATCTGGCGAAGGTGACAAAATTCTGCTACAATCTACACGGCGGCGCATAAAGAGGAGATAGCTTCTATCGCGGGCGCCAGACATGCTCCAAAATCACCAACTGCTGAGTGTATATTGGCTGACTTTATCCCTGGTACCGCTAAACCTCTCCTCGTCGCAAGGAGAGAGGGGGAGAAAGAGGAGAGACGTCGAAAATAGTAGTACCGTTCGTTCGCGATAATAATGTTAATATTCACTAGAATGTGATTTAATCGAAGGCACCCAATAGAAATCGCGTTTCAAAATTGAGAGGGAATTTATTATTTAATATCACCCTATATTTTCTTCCAAGATAAACGAGAGCTAATAAAATTCTTCCGCCGTTAACAGCGTATTATTTTTTTCCCCGGATTAAAATCTCGTTGTTATTGAAACGCGCATTAAGAAAAAATTATATACGTTTGTCGAATGTAATAGTATTAGTACAAGGCTAGCGCAGAGTGTAAATTTACAGCCGCGTGGACAAAGTTTTTTTTTTTATTGCATTTACAAAGTTACAGATGCACGCGGTACATCATTCTCAGAAAATTCGTAGTGCCCTCTGGGACGCGCTTCTCGCGTCGAATCCCGCCGTAGCAGGGATACCCTGACTTATGGTCGCGTTTTTCCAAGACCCGACAGCAGCATCCTTATGCAACGACGTGCATCTTTTTGCATTTACGTTTGTTCCGAGGCGCGCACCGAGGGGAAGCCGGGCCCATTATTCATAACGCTACCGTGGTGTTTGCGCCATTAACAGCACGGTCTCCGTCTTGAACCATTGCCAAACGCAAACCACCATCGCCCCTCAACTATAACCAAGGCGTTCGGGGTGGACTTATTAAAGGGATGTTGAACGAACTCTTAAAACACGGCCAAATGCACGCCCGTGTTTCTTCCGCGAGAGAAAGCGAGGAATCGATAAAGCGCCGCGGAGAAATCGAGCGGAAAATACGCCGCCCCCCCGGCCCTCCTGTGTTCTCGCAATCTATATGCCCAAGTGATTTTCCGAAACTGTGCAACGTTTCTCCCTTTCCACCTTCTCCGATACGATAATATGAATGTACGCTATCGACAATTTGTAATCCGGTATCTTCGAATTGCGAGGGATGCAAGCTGCTTACGTATCAGAATGTATTATGCAGTTTAGTAGAAATTTGACGATTCGTTTTAAAGAGCGAAATCCGCTAAAAAAAATAACGCGTTTGATAAAAATGCGCGGATAAATCATTTTATTTATTCTATTTTCGCCAAAGCTTTTAACCGTGCGAAACGACGAAATATAAAAACATTAGGCAACAGAGAGAATAGTAAATAGGACAAATCTGTTTATCTATAAATATTCTATAAAAAAAAATTTTTAACCAAGAAGTAAACCACTGAGGGCATTGAGATGTGCAGATTCGTGGCATTGCTGGACACTATTAGATTTTACTGGGACATTACAAAAAAAAGAACGTAAAATATGATATAGCAAAGATATTAACACTAAATTCCATATATTATTCTTACAATTATATAGATGATATTTTTTCAATATTATATACCTGTATAAAGTCCACTATTATGAGATAGTAGGTTTTTAACGTCCAAATTCAATTACAAATCTGTTTTCGCAACAATTACACGATCTAATTCAATTTTCCACTAAACAGATTTCACTCCAAGAGCAATAAACTCATGGTGGAACCGATGATGCCCATTAATTTAGCAGAAACTCCGCTATCCCATATTAGCCTATCTCATAATAGAGTACTTTCCTTTATTATATTTCTAATTTTACTATCAAATAGAAATATAAATAGAAATATTGCTTAGGTATTACCAGTGAACTCTATACATACTGGAATGAGTGATTTATAGTTCTGGCTGTTGCCGAGAGAGAGGTGCGTTGGGTGAATCCTTGTCTCCTTCTAGTACTACCTGATTGGATAATCGCATATAAGTGACGCCCTTCTTCTCGTCATTTATATGCGACTATCCAATCAGGTAGTACTAGAAGGAGACAAGGATTCACCCAAACGCACCTCTCTCTCGGCAACAGCCAGAACAATAGATCGCTCATTCCAGTATGTATAGAGTTCACTGGGTATTACCTACAATTAGACATTAGTGGGTATTAGCAGGCATTGGTGGATTTTGGTCAGCGGTTTACTCCTCGCTTTTAAATTATCAATAGTGATTGTGTTGTTAGTAGAATTGTAACAAACGCGAAATTATTAGCACAATTAGTGAGGACTCGGATAAATCGTTTTCACCCAATGTAATAATTGTGAACGATAATCCGACAGAAACGGATCGCGGACGTTCCCAGAGACATAATAAACATCGATAAACAGTGATCGACGTCTAACGTGCGCGAAATTATTAGGCATACGACATAGATATAGGCAGAAATCTAAGCTGAAGTGCCTGGCTGGGGGTGATCCTGGTAGGGGAGTGCCCATGAATTATGTCCTGTGGCTAATGCCAGTCATCTCACGACAGTAAATCGATCCTGAATTATGCAACCCGGTGGGAAGGCTGCTTCGAGATTTACTACTCTGTGATTGAACGAAATAGAATTGTTTAGCAGGGTAGCGTGACTGCCGAGCATCTAAAGTAATTTCCACCCTTTTTCACTAGAGCGTAATGTTCTCGGTGAAATGATACGCGATGAAAAGGTATTTTACCCCAACCTAATCGCTACGTTTTTACACGTAGTTCACTTCCGCTTTCTGGCGCTTCGAGTATAACACCAGGTAAAAAAATAACTGCTACGAGAAATCCCTTATCTTATCCCGCGAAAAAATTTCGGCCAAGTTTAAAATTTCATTTCCAAGCAAAATGGAATTTGATATTTGCGGGCTCGTCTTTGCCACATTTGTTTACTGCAACAACGTAAAATTGGAAACTATATGAAGCAATAAAAAAATCCAGAAATGCAATAGCATCGAGTGTCGATTGAGTGTAACGCGTTAATACATCAATCACGAAATTGTGAAAATTAAATCAATGAACCTGTAGAAAGTGATACAATCCAATTTGAACAAGCGTAACAAGAAACATATTTTCCATTTAAAATATAATACAGGATACGCATTTCTTCAATTATATCGCAACATTTCCGCGCGGCAATCCGGCGTGCGAAGGGCTTTACAATATTTGGTTCGTTATAACGGCATTGATTCAAATGGCCGAGATAAGGGCCAATTTCGGGTTGTCTAAAGTTTGGCATACTTGGACGGCGGCCGAGTGGCGAGACAATCAGACTGGTTCTAACGCGATCAACATTTGCGTGGAACGTGGAGTTGGTCACTTCGACCAGATTCCACCTAATCAGCGCAGTCGATGTCTGCAATTTAGCCGGTTGATCCTACTGCTCTGGTTTCGAAGCGGGAACCGCTCTCCATTCGCCACTCGATGCAGGGCCTGACGGTGGTTATGTGCCGCGCATACATATTCATGCCGCCTCTGAGGCGCACTAGGGATGGTTGTTTAAGATTAATACGACGGTCTAAAGTCGTAAGCTATGGTAAGCCGTGGAAGGATTTGTTGATCCTTGATGGTCGTGTTCGACAACATTTGATCCCGTGTCCAGCGGCCGATCTTAATTGGCCATTATTATTTGCCCATTCTTTAAATCTGCTACTTTACCAAACTATAATACTTTTCTCCTCGATTCTCGTATCGACCGATTGAAATTGCAATTTTACAGAGGAAGAAAACATTTTAAATCTCGCCCGTCTTCTTCTAATGTTCTTCTTGTATTTCGTAACTTGGAAATTATGCAATATTGTAACTCTAATAATTCTGAGAATTTGACTCGTGTATTATTATGAGATAGGCTTTCAACGTCCAAATTCAATCACAAATCTTTTTTTCGCGACGATTACACAGTCTAACAATGAATTTTTTACTAAACAGATTTTATTTCAAGAGCAATAAATTTATGGTGGAACCAATAGATGATGCTTGTTAATTTAACAGAAACCCCGCTTTCTCATATTAGAAACTTGTTTCATAATAGATATTATGCATAGATGACTCTATTATGCATAGATGACTTAATATATGATAAGATTTTCAAGAACTTCTACTAATTATAAAATGATGTAATCGTTCTAAGGTTATATAGCAGATAAAATATATATATATCAGACACAATATATAAGACTTGAAACGTTAGATGGGTCCAGATATGATTTGTTTTAATGACAGTACACTTAATGCTTGTTCAAACTCTCAAATATATCGAATGGCTCGATACTAGCGATCGAGAACAGTTAATAGCACGAAAAGTAAAACAGGGATCTTCTCTGATTACGTTTGTTACATGTCATTAAAACTAAGTAACTCGATCGTGCGGTCGTACTTCAGTCAGAACCATTTAGTTTCCATAGACTCCCCGAACTCGTTTCCGATAAAGTCGATAATAGAATTAGCGATGTTTGAGTCTATTATATTACTCCTGTTACTTACGACGATTTTCCATTGATATGGCAATTAGCCAGCTCTCGCGGACTATGCTCTAATAATTTTAATACGAGAAGAGACAACTTTCATCTCCTAATTTAATAATTGTAATGATAAATACGTCTATTTCAAGAATTATAATATTTTGATACGTTCATCTTATAATTTTCTTTATCTCTTGCGATGTCAATTATAAAACGGCTATGAAATTCTACTTGAAATTCAGCGTGCAATCTTTTCCTAAAGGCAACAGAAAATAAAATCCCGGAAGAATTGTTGTGAATCGAGAGTTAAAATTAGAGTGAATTAGAATCAAGCTCGCAATTCAGCCTGGTTTATTTATTATTTCGTCGTGATGTTTGTGCCAACTATCAGCACTGCTATTTCTTTCGATTTCTTGACCCGGATTAAATTGTACATCGAAAATCGAGTTGCCAAACATGCTTTCGGGGCTCTCGAGAAAAAAACCTGTGTTTCCAATATTACACAAAAACAGGGCATTTTTACTTTCGGAAATTTAGCCGAATTAAATATCAAACGGAGAGAACGGTTTAAAAGTGTTTAAAACTTTAGCTGGTTACAGATCTGAAAATAACAAAATTATTTTTAGATCTGTAACTGGCTAAATGTCGTTTACACTCAACTTTGTTGTTAGAATATCAAAATTTTTCCCAGCATTATTAATAAAGTCTAGAATTCTTCTAATGTCCAACCAAATTGTTTCCAGATCTGCGTCAAACTTTTAGATACTTCAACAAAATTGTTCTTCCTGTATATAAATTAGAACTTTATCTGGTGGAATATATAATTACTTCCCATTCAACATGTGTTCATGCTTAATTCGCATTTGACAATTATCGTGAGAGCGATGAGGCGAAAAAAAGAGAGTGAAAAAAAAGTTTCAAGAGTAATGCCCAAAGACAGAAAGAGAACGATTTGTGTACCAGATGGACTTTACAAAAGGATCAAAGTAATCAAAGAGCTCTAACGAAGCCTCGCGCCACGCGGAGAGTATCGCGGTTTCGCTTCTGTCGATCAAATTAAGACGGTCTGACAGGTTTAATCTACGGTTCTCTGCTCAAAGGTAAATCCTATCTCTGCGTAGCGAGAGTATATCAAATGATCGAAATACTTGATTCTTTACAGGTTTTAATCATTTACCGACTTTTAATTCGGTCTTCTCTCATGCCAAAAAAATCTTTCTTATAAATCCTGATAGCTAAGCGTACATGGAAAGAATTCTTTCCTAAAATTTATCCGGAAAATAATGTAATCGTGGAACAACGTGGCATTTCGAAGAATTTTATGAGAATTTTTCAAAATTTTACCATACATCTTACTATAGCGAACTCGATAAGATAGGAAGCGGAATTAAAAACGTCAATTATCGACATTTTCAATTCCAAGTTCTACTCGGTCCGAGAAATTTATAGCCAATCAATTTGCAACCTTTACGAAAAAGCAGCAATTTTGTATATATTTATTGTAGAATTCTTGTATCAAGCAAATATTATCGTCAAGTGTAGCAAAAATTAGTAAAATTTTTTATTTCTTTTCGTTTATGAGATAAAGTCGACCAGCATAGTCTAGATTTAGCTGCGTACTTTAATTCCGTAAAAGAGTTTTGCATTTCTATAAAGCCAACTAAAAGATCACTTCCAACAAAGAATGTCGATAAAACAGACGGCTTTAGGATCCCCTTAATATACACTTTATTAGTAGAATGTATAAAATTTGTTGTCCCACGATTGCATAATTTTCAGGGTAAATTTTAAGAGATAATTCTTTCCGTGTAACAATAATTTCCGTTAATTCTATAAAAATGCCGGCATATTGAATTTCGGTTCGTGAGAAATTTAGCAAAACTAAATTAGTTGCTGCTTGCATTAAGCTGCTTGGACGTAAATATATAAATACGCAAATATAACGAAAAACATATATTCGGTATTTATTTTATTGTAACATGTTTATTTTACGAATTCTCACTTTACGGTGCACGGGAGGTAACGTCCTAAACATCTCCATCCTTCGAAACTATAAATTAAGCTACAAGTCTCGTACAGCGTACTAACGTCGCCCTTTTACGAAAGTCGTATTGGCGACCGTTGCACGTCGACGAGCTTAAGTGGTGAAGTAAATGGAGGCCGCTATTCTACTGACCCGTCGTTAAATGCTTTCTCGAACTTATTACGTTAGATACAGGAAAGTTCATAAAGCGTGCAGTTCAAACTCTACCGGCGTAACGGACAATTTATGAAATCTTCGATGGGAGAATCGTAACTTCTGCAATTTACGGAAATATTAACTAACAATTTCTTCGAGATAAATCCAAACTTAATCTCTCGCCAAACGCTCAATCGTGGAAACAAAGCGATAGAAAATGCGGGGAACTTTCATAGCTCTTCGCACACAGTCTGCCTCTCCCTCTTTTTTGTTAACAGTACTTAACATTTTTATTTTTCTTTATCAAGTAAGTAATAGACATGCGCAATTCCCAAGCAGCACGTGATGGAAGGAGCCCACTATTCCCCGTTTACGATTTGTAATCCGTGTTATATCTTGTCGTAAAAATGCGCCGTAAAACGTTATCCCAACGAGAAAGAAATTCGCATTGCCTGCCATGAATACAAATCCGCGCGCTCGATTGGACCTGGTTTGCTAAATGTTTCAATCTCGGGGAAATAAATTTGCGCGGTAATCCCGAATACTGCAGCACTTAAAAGAAGGTATGCAATTTTAGACGCTGACAATCTTCCGAAAGCATACAATTGTAGCACAAATATCCTAGTGATATCTTCAATGTCACTTTTCCAGAAATTAAATCAACGAATTAAGAACTACGAGTGAAATAATGAAGAACACTCTTAAAAAATTTAGAGAATTCCCAGACGTATCGCAATGCTCAACGATACATTCTAGAGCAAAATAACGAAAAAATGAATAAAAGACGGTTAAAAAGCAGATAAGAGCTCAATTATAATATCGCGAATTATCTTAGCATTAAAAGAAAGAGAGGAATATCATTGATCGACAGCGGTTCCCTTTATCCGGATAATCGGTGCGAAGAACAGGGGAGAAACTTCCTTTTTAATTTGTCCGAAATTACGCGTCATCGGCACGCACTGCGGAATTAAATTTAACGGAACGGCGGTGGAGGCGGTTCCGCCACCGGGAACGCGTAATTATGGGGCAGCACGTGCGTGAGAAGGAGTTATTAACCCTCGCTCGCCAAGCTGATTTTATTTCCGGGGGAGGACACAGAGCAGGAAGTGGAAACGCACAGAGGACGTTCGCGCATTTAAGTCTAATGTTGCGTTACAAAGATAACCGGCGAACGGATTAGTATTCTGCCTCTCCGCCTCTCATTTCCGACAACAATTGTTGTTGTTACTTCGAACATTGGATCTAACCCTTCAAAACAGATTAGTCAAAATTTTCCAAAGTTACTGTCGGATCAAAAAGCTATCTATGGAAATAATACGAGTAGCAAAATAAAAATAAATCATTACTAACGCATCACTCTTGCCAGTCAAGTGACGCAAGAAGAAATCTCATTTGCTGTAATATTGCATTTGAAATTTTCTTGTCTGCGCGAGTCTATTTGCGTAAAAAGGGAAGATAAATTTCACTTTGTCGTCGCAAATTAAAATAGGGGTGTCCGCGAGATGTCTCTCAAAATTTCTCACAAACGAGAACAAGACAATGATACGATATATACTTAAAAAAAAGTACTACTACCGTAGGAGAGCACGTTACAAAATGTGCACGAGGTATTCGTTATAATGTTTAATCTCTTTTTTTTTCCTTTATTCAAGACTGCCGACGTTCCCGTTCGGAGTGCTTGTTGAACCGGGTGAACGTTTTAAGGCGGACGGCGCGATAGCTCCTCTCCGCCGACCGTAAATCCGCGTAACCGTTAATAAAGTTCTGTCTCAGCCGTCGCCCGAGCTAACGCAGAGCCCCGGTAATGCGAAATTCATTACCCTACGCGAAGGAACGACGATAAAGTTAACATTACGGGCGGCTATAAGCGGCTCAGCCGTAGCCACGTCCGATCGCCGGTCCGGACAATGTCTGAAGACTTCCCGATAACTAATTTTCAACGAGACGTTTTAGAATTCAACCACTAACTACATCCTCATTGCTATAAGGATTCTTACTCTTCCCACAAAAAAAAAGTTAAAAGAACAATACCAACGACACGCTCGATGCCCAGTCAAAATTACATTATTTGTATTATTTTGTAATGTGTTATTTAAATTTGTACACCTCAAAATGTTTATCAGAAAGATCACGTAAAAATTCAACAGCATTATTTTTACATGTTAATAATTTTCGTTTGGCGTAGGGGAAAATGGGGCACAATGTATCACTTTTTTTCCAATAAATTAATACTGTTGCCAGAATAGTCCTATATAAAAAAATGCGTGCTAAGTCGATAATCGAAAGTCTCGAAGTATTGTTGTCGCTTTTCCGAGATGCTGATTGGCAGTCTCGCTTTTGCGATACGACATGCTTTAGTCGTGTTATTTGCAGCTGTCAAACCATGCGAATTTTTAGATAGAGCAAATGGCACACGCTTGTGTTGTCTAGTATAATGAAACAATATCATTCATATTCGATTTCTATAGACCTTCGGGTATACAATAAACCTGCAACCATTACTGCAAAAAGGTCAAAGCAATTTAAATAAATCGGTTGAAAAAAATCGTAATCAAGCCTAGTTCGGTCTCCTTATACAGACTCCAGCAGGTAACAGCATTGCCAGTTTCAATGTCATGATGCACGAAAAGTTAGAAAGTCGCACGCTTTTCAAACGTACCTTGATCCGCGTGTAACTTCAGATAGTATTAATGACGCCGTGTGTACATAAATAAATTTTGAAGAATGATGGAAGAATATATTTTTTTTCTCGACAGTCTTACCACCACGCAGTGTGTAAAGAAAATCGGACTCGCTGCCATGTTTGCCGCTGTTACGTCGCAGCCATCCGGCCGTCTGTGACACTTACCTGCAACAAAAAGATCACATTACAAGTTAGTGACAGTGTTCGCATATGAAATGTTTGGACGCGACAAACATTTGCGGCACGCTTCACGCTAATGATCGCTATGAAAACCTTGTGCGCGTAAACGACGATTGAGAATTTAATATTAATCATTGCGCAAAGTACAGATGGAAATCACGTGTATAACGAATTATTTTTTCTCAATGTACAAAACATTAACATATTTCTTTAAAACAAAGAAACTGCAATATTGTGCTTTTATCTGTGCTAAATGCGGATGAATCCATATGAGATATACCTACATATATTTTTTCCGATAACAGAATTTAATTAAATTCATAAATTCAATTGTAATGTAATTCTGAGGAGGGAGGTGTAGTTTCAAGCTACTCTACTCTTGAAATCCCCCCACACCTCTTGCTGCCTTGTTTTTCTTTAACTTTATTTAGTTTTGTCCACATACACATATTTAAAATCTCATTCACATAAATTAAGAAAATTATAGATACAATTTTTCTGCTGTTACAAAAGATTTACGAAAACTATTTATCGGATCTGTTTCATGCGAGGGGTAAACCGCTGAGGGCTGGTGTACAGATTTCGGGCATTACTAGGCACAAAAAATAAAACGAGATAAAATAAGATAATAAAATAAAGTAATGCCCACTGGGCATTAGTAGGCATTGGTGTACATGATTTTGGTCAGAGAGGTTTACTCCGCGGTTTAATGCCTAATGTCTGTTACTGTAGACTTAATATTTTTCTTTAAAATGGTTTCGGAAAAAGTCATTTAGTAATAATTTTTAATATTTAACAATATCCCAGTGACGTTTAAATAACATATTTCGAGAAAATGATATCGAGGTGTATTTTGTTTACATATTTCCCGTCGCACAACTCTTCCCTGTGAATCTATTCAAAGCTCCAGCTAAAAGAAACAATAACTACAAATTAATTAATCTGTCATCAAAATTGAAACTACTATTTCCGGAACGCTCTATATGCGTAATGTTTCATGTACATTCGCAGTCGCTACGCGAATTTTGGAATGGTGCGATGTTTATTCAGTAAAGCAATAACGCGTCCGTTTTATCGTGATGGCGGAGCGTGCACGACCATCCCCGTTGAAATGTTAATTCGACGCACCACTGCGCAGCAGGGTTGTTATGATGTTAGGGGCAGCGTGTGGAGAGGGGGAGAAGGGACGCGGTTAGCACGGCTGAAATTTTAATAGCAAATCTATCTAGAAATCTACGCGCAAACACAATCATGCATACGTGTGGGATAACGATATCGGGAGATGAATGTTTTCGGTCCGTCATATTGATCCGCGGACATTCCGTCGGTTAAGTAAAAAAAAATATAATAATAATACCTCGCAAATTCTGAGCGAATAAATCACGGCGCGCGTTTAAATAATTATATCGTATCTCCGCACGATATTCAAATAAGCGGAAAGGATTACGTTTGTATAAATATGCATGCGGATATGCATACGTATGGGCTCGTCGGACAGCGGGCTCAAAAATACGAAGAAGAGCCGTGACTCGTAAATCACGTAAAATTAATGGAAAAATTAAAAAAAAGGACCGCCAGCCACAAAGTGTATGTTGAAACAAAAATGCTACATAAAGAGCAATTGCAGTACCGTGATCAAAGCCGTAATAAAGTTATAAGATAATTAATTGTTTTGCAAAGAGCTTTTTTACTTTAAATAAAAGGATAAATTGTTAAATTTGCATGTTAAAAGTAACATAGGGATAAATTATACCTAACATAAAACGCAATGCCTATATTTCTCGGAAAGTCGGATTTTCAAATGATATCTCTTCAGTTTTATCGTGTATGCGCGTATGTATAATTTTTTAATCTGAGAAAAGCTCAATTTACATTCAATACCGATATATCAGGTTATATCTAATTACTTATAAATTTATTGCGCGGCGATAATGTATCAGCTGTGCAATGTTATTCTGCTCAGTGCAAATGATGTGTACACAACATGCGTCGACACAAAGTGCTCGTGTGCGGCACTCGTGTAGCCATGCGATGTCAAAGTAATGCGTCATTAGGTTGGCAAAGTGAAACCCTGTTGACATACGTAGTCGTTAATATATAAACCTGGGCTGCACTAATTAGTACGTGCCCAGACTTTGATAGCGGCCCAGGTACGACAGGTATCCAAGTTCAGAGTAGACGGAGTGGCGCCCGAGACCGGCACCGTGCTTGATCGCACGTCCCGTATCAGACTAGGGTCAACAAATATTTGCCAAGGAATCAAAATTAGCGGATGCACGCCAAGAAAAGCAGCAGCGTCAATGCACCTGTCCGCGTGTCTAAATAAAAACGATCCTTTGTTGCATCGTTGACACGTCACGCTGGCATTATAACTGCGGCGACTAAAAATAGCGCTGATGTATAAATAGCGCGAGACTACGTCGAACACGCGTGTGAACGAAAAATTCTAGATGAGTTACTTTTGCCCGATAAAATGTAAAGGAACGTACGGGACCGTTCGGGACATGTCACTTTCTATAAATACTTGTAGTTTCTTACCGCGTGACATAAAAGCCTTTTTACCTGTCCGAAGCATAGGTTGAGATCGTTCTCTCTTTAATTCTTGTACTCTGTGTCTTATTATAGTATTCGAATTAGCCTATGACTACATCTCACGGCAACTGAGATTGCAACTGTGAGACTGAGATCATCAAATGATGGGAATTGAACGTGAATATTGTACACTAATTAGACAATATTCATTATAAAGATAGAGAGAAGTCCAGTCAACTGAGTCACTCAGGCACGTCAGTCACGTCATTATGTACAGACTGTTGGCAAATCATTAGCCCTCAATCCTATATTCAAAAGCATAATAAATTTACACGTAATAGATGCGCCTTGGATGCAATGTGTAACTCAGCAAATGTTAACTAATTAATTCAGCACTAGTTTGACCAATACCAAACAGTGTGAAACGTTGAGGTAAAAAAATGATATTCACCGTGAATCTTATAAAAAATAAAATCGTCAGTTTCATAATTAAATATAAATACGTTTCGCAATAAAGAAACGAAATGCAAATTTCAAAATATAACGAGAAACGCTCGGAAATGTTCCGTATGGAATTTTTCACAGAGAAACGAGGACACTGTACATAGGAGTATTCAGCGCCGTTAATGTTAAAAGTAAAATTATTATAGCTATAATGCTGAAATTTATAATAAAAAAATTTCGCGCAACATTGAAAAGTAAACACGAGAGCGCAATATAACAAAGCTAATAATTGCTTTGTGCGTGCAAAAGGGCGCCTAACAAAGGAAGGATGAATTATTAACATTGACTTTAGGTTCCGGATAACTGGTTCCATGATGTAGCTGGCATCGAATGCGTCGCTTCCTAATAGCCAAATTTGAATATTAATCTACATGCATAATCGTGCGCGGGGCGATCAAATGCGTATCGAGTAACGTTCTTTCGCGCGGCGCCGCGCGATGTTCTTTGTGAGCGAATTTGATTTGTAATTTAAAGCATAAAAGGGACGCATTTGCATGTTACCACAGCGGTAAACGCGGCATTACACACTCCGGCCGCGCCGACGAATCCGGCGGCGAAGGAGGAACAGACGAGACAGAGAACGGGCGTATCCGATCCTGAAAAGTAGGCGCGCGAATTAGCGAACGTAAGGACGTGGTCATTCGACGACGAATACCAACGACGCGAATACACGGGCATTCGCGCCGGCCCCGAATTACCGGAGATTTTTCGCGATGCAAATGCGAGGGCGCTGGGAAAATTAAGTCCAACGAGACCACGACCGTATACGGAATTAAAACGAACCGCCCTTGTTTCCACAAGTAGCACTCGCGAGATGTACGCGGAACGGTGGAAATCTCCGGAATCTCGTTGCAACCAGCGGATTAAGCGCGTTTCAGCTCGCTCGGATCTCCTACTGTCCTTAATTCGTTATCGCATTGTGCGAGCTTCCTTAGTTACGCCACTCCAGTCAAAGTTTAAATAATAAATACATTCACTGATCACAAAGAATAAGATTTACTTAATGTGACAAAGCGTTTATGTAATATATAGTTATTTATTATAAACGCATGTGCTCGTACGTAATTCATATTACATACAAAGATTTGTATGTTTACGAGAATAAAAAATTATTTTTTACATTGTAATTTACTGATTTCCTCATTCCGGCGATAGATTACGCTCAGCTCAGTGTTAAGCTTTGAAAAAAAAACCGGGATTGTATTTATTCGCAACGTCTAGAAGACGGTTTAGAAAATAGGGGTGAGCCTTTTATTCGCTTCTCTAAAGTCAAATATATAACTTCCGTTTTGTATGCGAGTTTTTGCCCGCAGCAAGAAGTTTAATCTGCCCTGCGAGGGAAATCTATCTAAATTTATATCCAGCCATTCATGTATCGTAGAGGCCGGGGAATCTAGGTCCGTGATTCTAAAAGGTTCACGCCCTGACATAAATACACGATTACGCGCGGCCAGCGGCAGGAATGTTGTAGCTCGATCGACTACAATAGTATCGATTTCAGCAAGTGCGAGATGCATATTTTCACTTCCCTTTGAAGACGCGACTTCCCTCGTTTACAGACTCACTTTTCGCTCACGCGATCCCTCTACTTCCTCCATCCTCTTCCTCCGGTCTGTACAAACACCGGGCTGGAAGTCGCGCTCTTTCCCGCGACGATATTTCCATTACACCCGGCGCTAAACATTGTAATGGAAACGCATAGCCGACCCGTGCATGTTGAAAGAAATGAAAACGAATTCGTGGTCAATATCGTGTTCAGTATTTCATTCGTTACGACACCACGCGCATAAAGGACAGCGAACGCGAGTGGAATACTTTGTATTCGACGAAAAAATTTTCTCCCTTTTTTTCTACGAAAGAATAAAAAATGGACAAAATTTCGTGGAAAAGGGATTAAACACATTTCCAAGTATTAATAAATTGTACTTCCGCAAATATAAATTTGAAAATATTTTCTGTTTTAACTCGGATTATCGCACACAGTTGTGACGCCCACGTAATATTTGATTTCGCTTCATGATGCGTGATGTCATACGAATATCAGGGATATAAAAAAAATTGGAAAGAAAATTGGATTTTGTGGATTGATACTATTGAATGATGTAAAAAGTTGAACCGAATTTACTCATTATTTTAATGAACCTGTCAATTACTTTAAACTTAATGAGACAAATAAGCGATGTGAAGCCAATTAAGGACGATCGCGAGTGATTATTTAGAGATACAGAGCTCAATATTATATCCAGAAGAAAGGGTACACAATTATGGAGATTATTAAATTGAAACGTAATTTCGAGTAATAGTGATAACAGTATTTGCCTATCAGGATTTGAAATAATTAAACACTTTCAATTTGATGCGATAACGAGCGCACGTATATAGGACGTTCTATATCCGTCGCGCCGGATATTAATGATAAATTCTTTCAGACTCGGAAGAATAGTTGGTCAGAAATATTCAAATATATTAAAAACTGCCCCCCTCCGCAAAAATTACAAATTTTCCAACTTTCCGCCACTATCAGATTTCTTTAAAATACATCGGAAAAATTTTTGGAATTTATAATTTTAAAACCGCAGCAAAAAAAAATGCTCGTTGCACGAGATAGCGCGAGGATCTGGCAAAAGAACAATATCAGGCAGTATCAATGCGGCAAACGGAATACACCATAGAGTTTCGACGCCGCTGGCTCGCGGCGGGCACGCAAATGCAAATGCAAGATGACATAATTAAATGGAACTAAATCCGAAAGTTTTTCTGGTGCGCGAACGCGGATTAAAGGCCGGCTTTTCAGTTTCGCCTCCTCCCCTGTTCCTCCCCCGTTCCACTTTGCCCCTATCTTCCAACCTCCTACCGACCTCCTGCTTCCTCCTCCCCCTCGCATCAATTACCATTGATTATCCTCATTTCCTTCTTCGCGCGGCATTTTGTAACTCCGGATGCCGCAGAATCCGCGTCGCGTTATCGATCTCGTCGGGAAAATCGCCAATCTAATTACGCGAAAAACAAAACCGACAGAGCCGCTGCAGCCGGGATTTGTTACCTTATAGCGCGAGTAGGGACGGGTGTGCATTTTTAGGAAAGGAATCCCGGGTAACGATCATCAGAAATATCGTCGAGCCGTCGTTGAGTCGATAACTTTGCTGATGACAATTTGTCGGAGGGGAGTAGAGGACATTTTTTGCAATTTTCAAACTCGTCAATTTTATTTACGACACTCGCCGACCATATTCGCGTACGAGAGGCGCAAGCTGCCGCGATTTAGAAGTCTCCTGATGACATGCTTAATTTAGAGACCTCTCCGTCCGTGAATATCTCGTCCGACGTGCACGCAACGATTTGACAAATACCTGATCGAGCATTATTGCGTACACAAGTACTACACAAATTGCCAATGACGATTCGATAATTAATTCGCGCTAGCGCAGCTCTTAGTCCTCTCGTTCGAACAAATCACTTCAATCTCATTCAGCTGGGCGGAGTAGCGTTATTTCACAATAGCGCGCGGCATTAATCTTTGATCATCGCCCGGACAAATATTATTTCGAATATTAACTGTCGTGCATTGCCTATTCGGAGAATAAATGCCTGGTGTGACGTGCTGCGATTAAAAACATGGATTCATATCTCGCGATCCAATTCAAAAAATTATCCACTTAATAGCCTGGAACAAAGTATACGTGACGAGAATGTCTCAACCTTAATGGAAGGCAAAACCGAATTTCCGTCGCGGAGCAAAACGCGAGCTCTAGTCGCATTAACGATATCGATTCCGCGTTGCCGGCTGTCTCAGTTGAGGCGAATACAAACGTTTAGTTAGCAGTTTATCGCGAATTAATATAGTCATTGTATAAACGCGGCATGTTAAATTAAACGGGAACTGGCTTGCCGGCGATAATTTTAATGCCTAATTCCGCTCACGAAACCCCGCTATTTAGGATAAATGAATTACAGCATACGCGGCGCGCATCTAATTCGTTTACGTCGCATGAAAACTACGTCATCCGAACGCCGCAATCTATCTCGTACAAAGGTCGCGTTTATCTTCGTATCTCCGCGCATTGTCGTTGCGCCCGACAATCCAATTCGAGGCCAGAGAGTGCGGCGATGTTGTAATTTTACACAAAATATTTCACTTTATGCAAAACGCTCTCTCGCCTCCCGCGCGAGAATACATCGTCTCGAGCAAATAACGCCGCCCTTTCTCTCACGACCGCGGCGATGATTGTTTTCCCCGGAATTTTTCGCGACGTAAGTAGATTCCCTATCTGCCACGCGATCTTGCGGATTAGGGAAGAAAAGGTATCTCGATTAAGGAAAAGTCACGTTCCACCAACAGGAGTCCAGCGCTAACCGCGACGTTCTAGCAGCGTTATCGCCCGGCCGGATGTGCGGGAGACATCTCGTAGAAAGAGGGACTCGAATGCTTAATGATTCTCGTTAAATCGCGACGATGGCGTACTGAGTAACCAGCAAATAGGATAAACCGGGGTGTGACGGTCACAGTTTTTGAAATGCGAAAAACAAACTTTTATTTTTATTTTGCTTATAGCGCATATTATTTCGCCAAAGCTTAAAGTACGTAAAGCTACATTAAGGGGGGGATATTTCATAGAAAAATATTACTAAAACATTACAACATGAGCATCAGCTATTTTTTCAGACTTGTGAGCAAAAGATGATCACAGTATTATGGGATAGAAAGAAAAAGAAAGTGAGGACGGAAATAAAAATTGTACGTAACGTAACAATTTACATATCTTCGTTGTGTTGTCTAACATTGATTACGACGGCTTAATTGTAATTTATTTGACGTTATGGCAGCTTGATGGTGGATCCATTTTCAATTGGAATATATTTTTCTACGTTCCAATTTCATTTGAGAATTTTTGAACACTTAGTTATTAAACTGCAGCTCTTCGAAAATTGCATTGAGTCACGGTGACGCAGTGTGTCAAACTCGGTCCACAAAAAAATGGGTGACAACCTAGGGTTAAATTCTCGCTATCAATCGTTATATGTATTGAACACATAACACGGGTTGTCAGAAAAAATATTTATTTGTATTAAATTTGTTCGCATTATATTTTCATTGAATAAGTATTAAAAATTTGTCTCATAAATATTATTATCTCCTTCATTTCTTCCGGTAAAATCTTATGCTCGATTCCTGGGATACATTTTATTATAAAAAATAATAAAGCATCTAGTTTGTATAAATCTCCATTTTAGTTGGCGCAATTTGTTGATATTAATTTTGTAGAGAAGATAGAAATGTGTTTTTTAACAAAATATATCCAAATAATTAAATTATATAATTTTTGATGGCGCTTATGCTTGGCGCCTTTTATTTACCTTGATCAAAAAGGTTATTTTTTTAAGGTTACATATAACATCGTTAAAAAATGTGAAAAAGAGCTTCTCGTATGTGCCGAATAAACAAAGAATATATCTTCGAACACGAAAATGCAATTCCTTACATTTGCAAAATTAAACTTGAAACTCTAACTAAATAAAGTTCTTGGAATATTTCTTTAGTGCCGGTCGATAGCCGTTAAGATAGCTGTTGTCATATTCCGCCGAGTTACGTGACCATGAGGAGATTAATAGCCTCGTGTAACTTTCGACGATGAATCTTGTACGAGGCGATGTAATCGAAAGTTGAAGTTACGCCTGCAGTCGCGACGCGAAGACTGATACGATTTATCTGTTCGCCATTTCGGGCACTAATCTCGCATAAAACGCGCAAGGGGAGAAAAGTTGGGCGAAACGAAGGACCGGCGGAAGGATGACGGGAGACGCATTGTATTGCAAATGCGATGCGACTTTGTCGGCGATTGTGGCTCGATTTGAATGTGCCATTCAGAAACTTCAGCTGTCGAGTTCGAAATGTTGTTATGGTAGAGTGAGGAGAGAATTTATTGGCAGCTAGAATGCGCACGTATATGACTGGAGCGCGGGTGTGTCTGCGTTACATAAAACGCGTATGTGTGCACCTGCACTGGCGCGGTGTCGCAAGATAATAAAGTAGGGCGACAGGAGGTTGGGGTGTACCCTCGGTCGAAGCATTTTTGTTCAAAAACGATCTTTAAGTGCGCACTTTATTATATTTGATAAGCTTTCAATTTACGAGCGCCGGCATTTGTTTCCGTTTTCAAACGTTCGCGTGAAGCGCGCATTGTGAAAAGCGAATGTCGAAATTGTTTTTTACCTCTCTTGCGGCTATTATATTATTTAAAGTGGGTAATAAAAATGTAACGCGCAAATATTTAAGAGTGGAAATAGTTCGTGACGGCTGCACCATATTGAATACACACGTCGAATGAACTAATCACTGGTGTATTACACAAATTATCATTGATCCAGAGATTAATTAACATTGATTCATTTCGTACATTAATGAACACTAATATAATTATAACAGTATGTTAATACTATTCAGTTCTGATTTCGGAACATATTCATGTCGGAATATTATAATAATGTATACAACCAAGGTGAGTCCTACACATGGAATAAGGAATTGAATTCTCTCGGTAATAAAGCGTGTACGAGACGTCGACATGATCGAAAGCGGGAAAAAGCGGCGGTAAGATTCGAGGGTCAGTAGCGATACTCGTGCTGGTGAAAATCTACTAAAGGATTGTGAATTGAGGAGGACGGAAAATCCTGATGACGCAAACATTCCCAGCGGGCGGCCGTGATTTTTCAATCGGAAATTAGGTCGACTTATGGTAGCAAACAACGTGTGACGCCCATAGACAGAGCAAATTTACCCGGTGCGCGTAAATATGTGATCTGTTCGCATCTACCACGACGCGAAGGAGCGCTGTCGATATGGGAAACGTATGCGAACCCTTGCTACTATTACGATATTCAAACATTTATTTCAACGTGTCCTTTACCTTTGTAGATTGTCGATTGCTCAAATTCAGGGAACACCATGTTTCGTCGCGGTAATAATTTCATCAAATAGTCAAACAACTATAATTAATTTCTACAAAGAAAACCTGTTCACTACTGTCGTTGTTAATGAACTAAGAAAATACAAGTTTTATTAAATTCTGTCGCCTTTCATTAAAAATGTATTCTGTATAATAATTCGTAAGAAAGAAAATTGTTTCTCTCTCTCTATTTTTCTCTGTCAAACAGTGAAAATGTTTTAATAATAAATTAATAATAGTATATATTTTTAATTCCAAGTAATGCAAGTGACATATTTATAGAATATACACATTTCTTCTTTTTCCTTCTTTATCATAAGTAATAATCCCGATATTTCAACGTTTGATTAAATGACGCTCAGATACTCACAGTTTCATTGCGCTGCGCAAATTGATCATGTAAAAAACAATAAAGATAAAAAAATATGAAACAGCATCACAAACGAGATTTCATGGTACTCTGATTTGTGCCATTTTTATATACGCATCGTTGAAATACGCTTAAAAAGGATGCGCGTATTCGAATACCGGCTGCTACGCCAATTAACAGAATTGTGCAAACTTGAGGACATATATATGTAGACACTGCAACTCGCGAATCGGCGCTGGAAATATCGCGTTAACTTATTTTTTTCAATTTGCAAATATTGTCTCAACGGAGACAAATTGCTGATCACTCTTGAAATAATAATGACATATTGATTTTTCAATACACTGCATTTAAAATCTTTTCGTCACTCAGGTCTTTATTAGAGAGAGAGAGAGAGAGAGAGAGAGAGAGAAAGGGGAAAAAAGAAACCGAGTTTTAATAAAAGGATATATATCACTTTAGATACGGCACAAGAACACAAAAAGAGTTTCAACCCTCTTCTTCGTCTCTTGTTCGCCGAGAAGAGAAAGAATGAAAGAAATTAGTAGCAATTTTTATGTAAGTTTCCACTGAATTGTTCATATTGCTGCAGAGATTGGTTTCGCAGAAACAAATTGATAGTCGATACGGCGACGAATGTATCTTATAAAACGACTTCAAAGAGTTTTTTCGATGCCGCGGCGTGTAAGGGGGCGACAATATTTTTCTTCATTTATGTCGCTCATTATCGGCCGAAACGGGACCGCTTTTCCCGCAACGTTTCCGGTTACCGATCAAAGTAAGGAGACACGGCGAACAAATTCAATGAAGTTGACGACAACGAGCTCCAGCTAGGAGGCTCTTGAATATTCACGGTTCTCTACGCAGAATGTTTCAGCACCGATAACAGCGTTGTTAAGTACAATCCTTGGTTAGATTTTTCTCTAGCTTGAGCAAGCGATACTTTCAGTCGCATCGAAGACATTCTTGGCCACATTTACGAATTTCTTTTATCACCGATTATTATAAAGCTACTGTAGCTTAGAGCATGAAAAAACGCTCTCAAAATCGGTCTTTTAATGGCGAATAAATTCGAATATAGAAAAGAAGGTTAAGTCGATTTGAAAGTAACATCTTCTAGGAGAAAATACACGAATTTTCATTTAGAGAACAGCCACTTTTAATTACCTTTCACGGAATCGACATTGTTGCGATCACCGTAGGAAGTTAGATTGCACTAAAGTGTCCAGATCTAAGAGGAATGTAAAGAAAGTTGGAAAAGCGAATCGCATTTTTCACTGGTTTCTAAAGCAATCGAGAATATCCCGATAACATTCTATTTTCTACTTTCCGTAAAGTACGATACCGTTTCGCGCGAGTTTCCATTATAAGAAATGACTGCCGCGCTAATTTTCAATCTTTCGGTACGGCACTCAGCCGGAGCCAAGTCAGGGAAACTTTGCTCAATTTCAAATGTTGCTTTTAACGAAGTACAGCCTTTCGAGAAGGTAACTGACATTAAGTAAAATGTATTGTTTACTGCGTCGTGGAACCATCGATTTTTATGATAAATTTGAACAAGTTAGACTATAAATCACGGACCAAAATCGCAAAGGAAAAGTGCGGAATTATAAAGCACATCGGTCGATACGCTCTACTTCGCGCGTCGTAAAACATCATTCTTTGTAGACAATGTAATTTAATCAGAATTGGGGAGAATCTTTCATCGTTAAGAAACACCGTGCTCCGCTTATTCGTACGTTCGTGAAAATGCCGGTCCTTTGTCATAAAGCGCGCCCGACGAATTTCATTTCGCGCGGAGTAAAAGTCCGCGCGATGCTGTTTTTACCCACGTCAAGTGGAAAACGGATTATGAAAATGACGTACAGCTTACGCGCCAGATATTTCCAAAGCCGATTTAAATGAGATTTGACATGGTTGAGCTCGAGCAAACGCAATCTGTCTCGTTAAGAACGGCGTAGCGAAGTAAACCAGAGATTATTAGGGCAAAAATGACGCGCGCTCCTAAATACATTTATAATTGTAAATGTTACTGTCCGCAATATTTTGCACGTGATTTTCTAAAGAATCGTTAAAACGATTAGACAATAACCGCGCTAAAGAATCATAAACTCCGCTATTCTTCAACATCTTTCGACAATCACACGCACCCAAAAAAGATTTAGTTGCTAGATTTGAAGAAATAGATATGAATTCTCTTAGAAATTCCAGTCTCAATCAAATAAAATTTTGGTTAAGGTAAATTTAAATTATTTAATTTCAAAGAAATCGTCTCTTTGAAATTAAATAAAGGTCTAGTAGGGTCAAAATTCAAGCGAATTTGTTTGATTTCAAAACAAACTTTTTTCTGGGTGCGATAGACGTCGTTACAGTTATAAAATATTCTGTAAAAGACAATCAAACACTAAGGAAAATTTTTCTAAAAAGAAAAGCGTTACCCTTTAAATTACGTTTTATACACCCCTCAAATATTCTACGTCGCATATCGAGCTAAGATATATTTGTCTTGCGTTAGCAATTCTGATATATACTTCGAACATGTTGACACAGTTACGCTGACCCGCCCCGGACAGATTCTGGACGTGAATCGCGCAAGAAGGCACATGTTGGATGCGAGCAATCTCGCACAGACGTACGTATACGTATACATGCGCAAACGCGCATGTGGGTTAAGGTTGCACGGAAGGAGAAATGGAAACGACGAGGTCGGCGAGGAGAATGGAAAGAACGGCCACGGATGCTACGGCCAAGATCGCAGACCGCGATACGCCATAGCGCGAACCATCCCCCTGCTCCCTCCGGGGGTTAGCTAAGGAGCAAACCTTGCAAATTGCCCTCGCAAAACCCCTCCCTGCGAATCCGCTCCTCGCCGGGAATCGCCGGCCCCCTCCTGCATCCTTCCGTGCCCGCAAATTCTTCGCGTCGCGGTCCCTTCGCCACGAGGATTGTCGGATCATCCCGATTTTCGAGCGATATCGGCCATGATGCAAGTGGGAATTTCATAGACGATTGTTCGGCGATCGTATAATTCACGAGGAACTCGCTTATCTAGCGGAATGAATTCCGAACGAACGATCTTAAAAGTCCAGGTCCAAATGGGTTCCAGGAGCCGAGAGAGTTCAATAATGAGTACCGCATTTCTGGCCCGAGGCCTTCTCGCCGCAAGTGTAATATAGATTCTCGATCGAATTACATTTCGCCGGTCCAATGAAAAGAATTATTTTCGGATATTTTACTTGTGCACGAGAAAGATTACAGGTGTACGAATCAGACGTATATAATCTCTTAACATTGTGAATATAACAGTACCATCGTACCAATAGTTTCTATTTGACATTAATCTCCTCGTGGATTTTATTCCGCTCGACCTCTTGTCGTATAATAATCGAGCATTGTTCTGAGAAAGCCGCGGAGGACGGTCATGAATATTATAAATCACGTCGTCAAAAGTACCAATCGGATCGACAAGTTATCATGATAACGAGTCATTAATATGAAAAATTCACAAAGAGCCCTCCGCTTGTAAGAAAGAATCCTGAAAATGAGATGGAACGCGATTATGAAGAATATTAAGAACCGATACCTTCGTCTCTGACATTCCGTGGATAATCTCTTTCTCGGGACGATCACGACCGACCTCGTCGCGATTAATATTTTTCAGACGGTGCGCTTAACTCGCTCTTAGCATTTCCCTTTACTTTCCCGATAACATTAAATAACAAGACTCGTCTGGTCGGCAATGCCGAAAGAGACAAAGCTGAAAGGGACACGCCAATCAGGAAGGAATAAATCTGGCAAATAAATATTAGTAAAAGGATCCGTTGGGAACGATAATAAAGTAACTTTAATATTTTGTCAGATTTATTCTTCTCTGTATATTAAATAGACGGCTGGAGTTCTAGAGAATTATTACTAATCCCGTAAAACGTGAACTAATTGTAAGTAAAATTAGGTTAAAAAAACATTTCGTAGGCACTAATTTCACATTCGGAAGTTAGCTTGCTCAAATTTCTGTTCCTCGTTCAATCTCCTTCCTAAAGTTTTCTGATCAGAGTTACGCGACTTGTTTTCACGGGATTCTCACAGCTGTCCCAATGACAACCGGTTCTATCGAAACGTCGCGTCAACACGAGAGAATCTTATTGTGTAATTTTGATTACAAGGCCTCTATTTCGACAGGCAGACGTACAGGCAGTGCTCTCCGTAACAGTCTCGCGCGTTTTCCATTAAGTACTCAACAGATTGGACGCGACGATAAGAGGCTCGCAATCGCTATCGTACGAATGCGCGAACGACATGGAAGTTGGCGCGCATCGCCGGCTCTCTCGCGGTGTAACCCGGAGTTTTCTATCTCATATAACTTTTCGCCGGGCAAAGCCCTCGAATGGAGTTCCTTGACAGAGTCCCCCTTTTACCGCGAGCAAGCCTTTGTGCAAGGTAGAAACGACCCTCGCAGGTCGAGCCCTGAGAAAAACGTGCGCGCCGAAGTCGCGGTGCTTCGTGCACCGTGTGGTACATCATAAAAGACCGCGTTACAACAAAAATTCCTTTCTCATCGGCGAACAATGGACCGAATCTCGCCGCCACGCTGTGTACCGAAAGTCACTTTTTTCTGCCGGTTTTTCGTCGAACAAGAATACGCGTAGTACGCCGAAAAGTAAAGAATGACAACCGCAAGTATCGTATAAATCTCTAGCAACTTTGCATTTTCGTTGCATAATTCCAAATTCTCCGCAGCTTGCACCCATGGCTGAGATACCTAAATTGTTCTACGAAAATTCGTGCATTGTCTATGGCAGTATTTGCTTTTACAGCGTTAATATTTTTAGTTCCTTACGCAATATAAAATACAATACACATGCAATATTGGCTTGAAAAACTATTATGTGCCGATCGATATCAATCTGTTGATACCAACTCGATTAGACGCGGGCCAGCTGTCAGCTAAAAAATCGGATGCAATCTAATACGAGGTGGAATCCAAGAGGCGACGGAAGGAAGAGTCGATCGTTCACTTGCTTCGACAATGCTTCTCAGACTCTGATTTACAACAATTCTCTTCAAGTAGCAAGACGGAAGGAAACGATGTATTTATCCAAAAGAGTTTGCACGTGTCGAAAAGAAATATATACATTACCGATCGCGTCTCATGTAACCCTACAGGACTCTCGCAAAAATTACGAGCAACGTGTTTAATTTCAGAGTAGAAATTGAACATTCGGTAAAAGAAAATCGTTTTCCGTAGTGTGATCAGAATATACAGGGTGTTATGTAATACCCGCCTCACCTCTTATTTACAGCTAGAGTGAACTAGACTGAGTCGAAAAGTCCTCTACCATTTTGAAATTTTTGCAGTAGTTAACGAGTTATTAATTATTAAAACTCGTTGTCTTAGCCCGGCCTACCGCCCAATTCAAGCGCGCGGCGAAATGCGACCGTCCCACGATTGGCGTTGCTAGGCTTGCGGCGAGTTGTTTATGACACACGGCAACGGCTACGTATAACAAACAACTCTTCTCGCGCCTAGCAACCCCAATTGTGGGACGGTCGCATCTCGCCGTGCGTTTGAATTGGGCGGTAGGCCGGGCTAAGACAACGAGTTTGAATAATTAATAACTCGTTAACTACTGCAAAAATTGCAAAATGGTAGAGGACTTTTCGACTCAGTCTAGTCCGCTCTATTCGTAAATAAGAGGCGAGGCGGATATTACATAACACCTTGTATACATATAAAACGCAGAAATATTATCGGCAACAATTGAAAATATTGTGCAGATATATGTGTAATATATTACACCGTCAAAGCGACACTGCATCATCTACGTATAAGATCCGCTTCCTCAATGAATTTGTATAAATGTCCTCCCCCCCGCTTCCCTCTCCACGGACATATATTTTACCATCAGATTACGGTTTCTATGACAGTGGAATATCAAGGTGGAAGATTCGTAGACAGCGGACGAAACTAATAGGATCCCGAAATCAGACCTAATCGCTTCTCCGACACGCGTAATTTCCCTCTCGCCGCCTGACACAATTCCCGATGACGAACGATTAGATTTGTCTCGTATTGACTGCAATCCTCGTGGCAACGGAAAGGGGAGCGCGAGGTTGGATCGCTGCTATCCGGTAAATTGGGTTTCCGAGCGGGAATCGGGGAGGAGAGTGCCTGTCGCAGGACGCGAAAGAAGCGCCCGCCAGCCTGCGGAGACTGAGATTGGATGCCGACGAAATCGTCCCGCGGGAGAATCGCTGCTGCCTCCATCCAGACTCGTTGCATACTTCCATCTAATGTCGCTACCCGATTGCCGGGCTTTGGTCCCCCCGGGGACATCGGGGAGACGATACATCTCGGAACACTGTCCTCGACTCTTTGAGCGGCGCGGCGCTTAAAACCTCGCCCCTAACTGCTACACGTTATTTAATATCCACTTGCGTATCGGTTGAATGTATATTTTAGTCATTTATCTCGAGTGACACTTGAGAGCTAAATATATGAAGCATACTGGGTAAATTGCTCCGATTATTCACAAATTAAAGGACGGCTTGTAAAGTTTGTAAATACATCTTATTAATATATTTCGGCACTTGGCATTTAGTTTAAGAATATACATCTCTTTTAATTTATGAACGTTAATAAAACTTTTCAGAAATAATCCATATCTTCGGCCAAAAGTGCTTCCCTAATACAAGAATCACATACGTGATCTTCAATCCTCAATACGCGGTTTGTTTCTTTATTTAATTTTTATATTAAACTTTTATACATTAAACAATGTTGTCGCGAGTGTCTCGAGAGAACAAGTCGACTTGAAGATTCCATTAAAAATAAGCGGGTACACGCGCTTTTTTTTAAAATAGCAAGCGTGTCAAAAGCGTGAAATGACTTTCGTTACGTGACGCTAAGTAGGTATGTGTGCCTTCGGTACACTTTTCCTCCGCATGCATTCTACAAACTTCGTCTGTAGGAGCAATATTATTCTTCCTACTCCGAAAACATCTGTATAAAATGGCCAATCAAAACTAGGATAAAACTAACACGAGCGAAAACTTTCCCGGCGAGTGGCTATTTCATTTTTACATTTTTAATACTTGTAAAAACACAATTTGCAATGCGGCAAAAGAAGACAAATGTAATGCACCGCGATGCACTGCACCGGTGGACAATAACTCACGTGCTAACTTTTATATTTCTATAAAGTGTTACGTGAATATTTATGGTTTGTTATCTGTTATTCTATACGGGTAATTCTCAGCACTCGCGCATTAAAAAATATACCGCGCGTATTTCACGATTGCATAACAGACAACAATGCCATGAAAAATAGAGATAGAGCTAATTGCGAAATAATGTATCATGGCAATTACTTCGCGTATGAATGATCATTACTTGGAGCTGCCTCATTCCGCCTTCGTTTAATCTGAATACGCAATTATAAGCGCATTTTAATTGAACGGCCCTAAGCAAGCAGACGTTTTGTGCAAACTTTCGTTTAAAGATCCATTGTGGATCGAAATTTAATTAAGCTCGATAAAAGCGGCAACGAGTAAAGCCGCGTGAAAAGAGATTAATCACGTTGGAATTCGAAACAAAACTTAAAAGAAGCTGGCGTGGATCTGATAATTTTTGACGGAATAGATGAAGTAAGTTTTAATAAGGTACTCGGCCATTCGATATCCTGTATAGGCAACCGCATGCGCGCAGAGGGTATTCTAATAACAAAATAATGCGGATTCGCAACGTTTTGGTGAAAGCCGTACCATCGGTGCTCGAAAGAAGGCGATTTAGAGAACAAATGTAATATCCTCTTGGATAGAATCCAAATCCTTCCGGGTCCGCGCGCGAGATCCGATCGCGTAGAATAAAGCAACGAAACATTTGCTATTCCCTTCGACATTAATCGTTCCACGCGATATTGAAGCATTGCGTCATAAATAACGCGAAAGTGCGGCATAACGAGATGAAGAGTGAGGTGAAATTAAAAACTGTAATTTCATTGTCAGATGCGCAGCGCACATCTCACTTAACATTTTACAAATCTAAAAACGCTAATTTATGTGAAACGTTAAGTGAGAACTATCGCATGCAGATGATAGCGGTAACTGTGGAAATTACATCTTTTCATCCTCGCCACATTATCTCACACTCTTCATTCTATTGCATATAATGAAAAAATGAAGCACGTTTTTATTAGTAAACACGAGAGTTGAAAAAAGATATAAAATTTTAAAGAAACGCAAGTTGAGAGTCAAAAAAGTATCTTGTTCTCAAGATCAAGTTCTAACGGTTAGAAATTCTGACGCTAGCAGAAACGGAAAATTGTGATACAATTGTAAACATCAAAAACGAAATACAAAGCCGAGAGAGCACAAGACGGAGAAGTTCATACTAGAGTTCAGTTCTAACTAAAATTATATCGCAATGCTGTCTGCCACGATTGTCGCAAAAACGACAGGAAGATGAAGGGAAAGAAGTTTACAATTCGGTGCATTTGTAAGGAAAAACTGTTGTACCTAAAATTCTTTGCAGCCGGATATTCGAGGGACACTTGAAAAGTGAATTTTATTTAACGAGGCGTATCGGAGGTCCCGTTATTGAGAGACTTTTGCAATGACAAGGACGCGCGAAACATACGCGGCACGTTCTCTCAGCGACAAACCGCACTTTCGTCGCTCCATAACGCCGGACTTTCCGCCGCGCGCGGATACCAGTTAGAAATTCGAAATTGCGCTGCACGCCTGCCTGTATACCGAGCTCGCCACTTTCGCGAGATTGCTTTTCCCGTCCTCCCTTCGTCTCGGCTCGCGCGCGAGGAAACCCCGGAGCTGGTAGACCGTGGAAAACGAACGAACGCTCCGAGGGAAACGAGTCGACGAGAGGCTGCTGGGTCGAAAGAGAGCAGCGACGAAAAGAGAACGAAAATGAAAGCGACGGCTATAGTCTTCCAGTATGAGCGAAAAGGCATTAAATTTGTTTTTATCATTATACTGTTGCAGATTTATGTCGCGAGGCAGGAAGCTACGCGTTAAAAAGATAAAAATGTTTTTTTTTCAGAATAAAAATTATTAGGTACTTGTCAGTACACGGAGAGAATTTTCTCTTAAAACTTATTCTGAAAATCATGTAATCGTGACATTTTGAAGAACTTCATGAGAGTACTTTGGAATTTTACTACACACTTTACTATTAAAATGCATACTAAATATGATTACTAGTAAAATGTATGGTAAAATTTTAAAAAACTCATAAAATTCTTCGAAATGCCGTCCCACGATTACATGATTTTCAGGATAAATTTTAAGAGAGAATTTATCTTCGTGTACATAATAAAAGAAATTAATTATATCAAAAGCGTCATTTTTAATAAAGTACGTTATATCTTTTTTCTATTATTTATTAATCTTAAGAGGATGCTGGAATGATTTTGCACCTTTTGCACTTTTTTGCATCTAAAACTGTCAATTCGTGAAAACACTTGTAATACATAGATTATAAAACTTGTGTTTACAGATTGAAAGTGTTCCACTATTTGGACTACATCAGAGAACAGCATGGTATCGTTGAAACGAAATGTAGAAGCCTAAAAAGAAATCTATTCAAAATTCAATCTTAAATAAGTTATAGATTAGAGAACCTAGAACTTATTTGAGTGAATAGATTTCTTATTAGACTTCTAAACTTAATTTCAATAATATGCTGTTCTCTGATTTAGCCTGATTAGTGGGACACTGTACAGATAATTTGTATATTACACAAATGTTTTCGCGAATTGACAGTTCTAGGAGCAAAAGGTGCAGAATCACTTCAGCATTCCCTTAAATTATATTTGTACATAAAATCAACTTGTGGAAAAAATGAAGAGCATCGATACACTGCTCTCTCTTAAGAAACTTTTTCTTTTAACTCATTAATGAAATACGAATGTTATTTCCTCCTTAAAATGGTCGGTTAATCGAGTATCGCGAGTATTTGCCTCGCATGTAATAAAAATTGCCGGCCATTTTGTCGAAGCCAAATACAAAAGTAATTTTGGAAATGCAGTATTTCTGAGAAACAAAGTTATCCGCGATTGTCGATGTTTCGCCCGTCAAATATTCTTCTTCGCCGTTTTAAAGTATTGATGAATTCACTCGCTTGCTATTAATCTACCGCCATTTACTCGCGCTACGACGAAAACGTCGATTCAGCAGGAGACCGGTATCCCTTTCGAGATGAGCGTTCCCCTCGTGGAACTAACGGCCCGGATAATTTCCAAGGTGTTTCTCCTTGATGGACGACAAGTCCTTTCCCCCGTTCCCGTCAATACCCCGAAGCCCTCGGGAAAACCCCGGGAGAAAAAGAAGGAATATATGCTCAGAGTCGAATCGAAGAACGAGGCGACGAAAGAAATTCGCGCGAGAGGAGAGGAGCGCGTCACGAGGTCAAATAAGGGCGGCGGGGAAAAGAACTGACCTTCCCTTAGTTACATCATAGTCGGCTCGTAATTATGACACCCACGGGATGTACCGTGCATTATACGTGCGTGAAAATTGCCCTTAGAAGAACCGACGTTGTTGCGTCGATAAAATAAAACGGGCGACGTGGGCGATTGCGTCGCGCGGACTACGCGGGGAATTTTGCGAGACTGCGCGAGGGGGAATTATACGAGGGTGAAACGTTCGATTTCCTCTTGTCGATAAAACGGAACGTTACTCGCATTTATATTCCTGCAGCGCTCGTTGTAAGTGCGACGCGCAAGTTCGTTACACGTATTCTAATACGGGCTTGTTTTAGATCTACAGGGTGTTATGTGATATACCCGTCTCACCTCTTATTTGCGGATAGAGCGGACTAGACTGAGTCGAAAAGTACTCTACCATTTTGCAATTTTTGAAATAGTTAACGAGTTATTGTATTAATTATTAAAAATCACTATCTTAGCCCGGTCTATCGCCCAATTCAAGCGCGCGACGAGATGCGACCGTCTCGCGATCGGCATTGCTAGACGCGCAGGGAGTTGTTCATTATACATAGCCGTTGCCGTGCGTCTAGCAATGCCGATCGCAAGACGGTCGCATCTCGTCGCGCGCTTGAATTGGGCGATAGACCGGGCTAAGATAGTGATTTTTAATAATTAATACAATAACTCGTTAACCATTGCGAAAATTGCAAAACGGTACAGGACTCTTCGACTCAATCTAATCCGCTCTATCCGTAAATAAGAGGTGAGGCAGATATTACGTAACACCCTGTATATTGAAATTGGTAGTGAAGGAGCCAAAGGGATAAAGTTTTATTGCTCATTCGCACTCTTCTATTCGCGAGAACTCCTTTATTTTCAATCTAACCCCTTCTAAACTATCAATGCCGCAACGCGAACAAAGTTACTTAGCTCTGGTACCCCGTAATCGCGAGAAAGCGCGCAACTTTAAATACGTTACCCCGTACCGTAATCCTGAAATTCTCTTTCGACAACCTTCATTCGCGATGGAAGCGTAGTTTCGCTTCGCAGTGAAATTCGCGTTTATCGGTAAATAACGCGAAAGAATCGTGCACAAGTCTGCTCCGGCGCAACAAGAATTATGACTCGAGAATTATGACAATTAGCGCGTCTTAACCTCCGATCGTTTTCATTAGGTGAGTTAAAAGAGCCGGGGAGTTTCAAGAATTTCTTTGATAAGATAGAGTTGCACAGAATACTACTTTTTTTTTCTCAGTGCCGCCCACTTAGAGGTGTGACGTTAATTTTGTCGTACTTCTGCGGAAGTTAAAACGTTACGCATGGGTGCTATTTTTAAACGACCGCGAACATTTCGTGTTTCCAGAAGGGGTTTTCTCAAAGGGTTCTTTACTTTTACCTTTTTCCGAAAACAACTGACCAAAAGCGAAAATGTGTTTTTTGACAGTCGTCGTACACGGGCGTTGAGTGCCCTTAAAAAATAAGTAAAAAAGAACGCTTGTTGGTTCAATTTGCGACGTTTCGTATGACCAAACATTACTGCGCCGGCGCGTGCTCGGAATAACTCGCACGGGATATCGCGAAACATACGATCGCGAAGATAATGAGAACGCGATATACTTTACGATACAGAGTTTCTCCTTAATATTAAATTCGAGACGTCGCAATTACGTGCCGTTTTAATCACTTGCGAAACGCTCTTCACGACTGCGGTGGAGTGTCGCGGTCGAAATTTCGCCGATATGGAACGGTATTGCCCGGCGAATATCTCTCCACGGGCGAGAAACTCTCGACGACACCTTGATGAATATGCGAAACCATGAAACTACCTTTCGCGCAGAGGTAAAATATTTGTCAAATATTAAGCTGTATCAATTTCAAAAAAAGCAATTCGTAAAAGTTGTAATTAAATTAGATTAGAAGAGTAGTGTACACTCAGATAAAAATTAAACAAATACATTATGTTCGCTATTGAAGAAATCACGTTTAAGTATCATTAGAAGAGCTTCATGAATATTACTGAAAAAAAAATCAAACCACAAGAGACGTACATATCGATTGTGCATTCAATATTGGAAACAGTATTAAATCAAATTGAGTAGAGAAGAGTCCTCTGTCAGAAGATATGTCCCTAATATGAGATAGCGGGATTTCTGTTAAATTAATAGGCGTCATCCGTCGATTCTACCATGAATTTATTGCCCTTGAAGTGAAGTCTTTTCAGTGGAAAATACATTATTAGATCGTGCATATAATCGTTGCAAAAAGATTTGTAAAATTGGATGTTAAAAACCCGCTATCTCATAATAAGGGATTTGACTCTATATAATCTTATTACAGAGGCATTTTGTTTGCTACAAATGGTACTTGTTCTTTCTCCTAGACTTTCTCGATTAACGTCAATGTTAGCGATATTAATAATCGTTATTTGTATACGAATCTAAGACACCTAAGAGGATCAAATGCGAACGTGCCACACTGAAATCGAATGGACCTTTATGCGCGAATGCTACTCCAGCGAAATTGCGATCGCAGATGCGCAATGACGACAGGTGAATACGCGAGAATGCGAGGAAGATAAATAAAAAGCTTCATATACGTACGTATATATACGACACCGGGCGAATTGGAAGATCGAATTAGTACGCGATTGAAGTTGCAATTGAAGAGAACGCGGGATGAAATAGGGACGTTCGTTGTACGAATTTATTGATTCAATTTTAGCTGGTGAGCCCCCGGCATCCCCTCGCTGCACCCCCGTAGAACAACGTTTAAACTGCCGACGGATGGTACGCCGAGTGTTGTCGAGTTTTCGAGTTTAGCCTACACGCAATTTAGCATAATCGATGAGCGGTCACGTACCTTCGCCATCGGCGTTATTTTGCGCGAGGGACCTCCGTTAATCGACCACCATAAAATCCTAACGCGCGTATAGTCGCGACTCAAATCGCCTCTTTGTTATCATCTCCTCGCATTTAATCGCAAACTGCGACCACACGCAATACATATCCGGAACTTTTCTTTCAAATAAGATAATTTATCGGTATAACTTGTCACAAAATTCTCTTTCAAAAAATTTCCAGGTGGTGACAAAATTTTAGTGAATTAAATTTTGAAAACGCACTTGACTTTGTCAATTACTTATATAAAAACTAGAATATAAAAAAAGCTGCATTAGAACTGATTATTCTGATTACATTTTTTTCTCGAGAAAACTAATTAAAGAGAAACAAAGAAAATAGTATACTCTAGGACGCTGTACTCGAGCGCAAAATAACGCTGAAGTGAACAATACAGTATTAAACGTAATATCTGTGTATCTTACGCAACATAAAAAGTTAGATCGCACAGCACTGTATGGCAAACTCGATTATTATATTTCGCGAAAGCGATAATATAAAAGATACCCATTAATTTTTGGAAGTGAAAAAACAAGATGCGCCCAACTACACATTCAGGACGAATTTACCCTTTCTAATTGCAACAGCGAAAAGTGCCGCGAAAAGAGCAGAAAAGTCAATTAGCACGGATGAACGTTTCTAGTAGTCTGACGTGACTTAATTTAGCATCCTGCCCGTCCGCTCTTTCGCCCGGGTACTTCTCTCATCCTTGATTCCCGATTCTCTAATTCAATTCTAATCCCGGCGAAATTTCTGAATTTAACATATCGGCGCCTTCCTCCAGGCCTTGCGAGAGATCCGTTCTGTTTCCCGTTTCGCTTTCGAAAAAGCATTTATCTCGGCTTTCGTTTGGTCTTCGTTAAAAAAAAAAGAGCTTATCCCAGACTTTTGTTCCAATTTTGAAAAAATATTTTATTTAGAGCTCACAATCTCTTCGATTCGCGAAAACTAACTTTTATTTCGCTTCTGTTAAAAATGTGCTATCGTCGATCCTTGTTCCGAAACAGAATTTATCTTGGTTTTTACCCCGCGCTCTGAAAAAATCTATTCCGATTCTTATTAGTCTTCGCTGGAAGTTTCGCTCACAGTTTCATTCAATATCCTTTCGTTTCACAAAAGATCTAGCCTATCTTTTATCTCCCTTCGCGCAAAAAAAAACCTATTAAAACTTCCGTTTTGTTTGTAAAAAAAACGATTTAATCCAGTTTTTGTTTCGCCTAAAAAAGTGGCTACTTCATAAGTTGCATCTTGGGATTTTTATCTGCTGGAGGATCTATTCTAGCTATCATATTATCGTTGCTAAGAGAAAGAAAAGTTAATTGCTGCTTTTTCATCGTCCTTCGACGAAGAGATATCGGCTCCAACTTTTCCCTCCCTTTCATTAAAACAGTTTACTCTTGCATATTTTTATTTTTGCAATACCAATCATTAGTCTTATGATCTTCTATATATTCTCCCGATATTTATATCCCTTCTCTACCTACTTTGTCCCTCCTTTTTTTCCATCGACGAATCGTGAAAAACGCGGAGTTTCGCGGACAATCGCGAAATCGAATTACGACCGCGGGCCGCGCTTTATGTATACGCGGCCGGAATGCCGAACGACCGACGGCCCATATACCCGTCGTTTGCGACCGGTACGATTCGTTAAAAAGATAAAAGATCATGCCTTGTTTCCGTTCGCCGCGTCAAACTTGTATTTTTCCGCGCGCTTGCACGGAAAACGGCCGCGACCGCGCGCTCGTCGGCACTCGCTGCGAATTTACCGCTCAATTTTTCACGTTTCGCGTCGGCCGGATTTCAATGCAGAAATATTTATCGCGGTAGCCCGTTCTTCATCGTTTATGCGCGTTAACCAAGCCGAAGGCACGTAATGAACGTTTCGTATTTCATATTATAACTAACGGCGATGCTGTTTATCAGAATATTCGATCATTACGTGATAACAATGATGACATTTAGAAATGATTCCACTCCCCGGCACAATTTATCGCATGGCAAATGCATTCAAATTCTTATAGAAACTTCCCCGTCGACGTATCGACAAAGATTCCGCGAAATGCAAAAGGAGACGCGTATTGGCGATAAATCAGAAATCGCGAGAGTCAGAGGAATATAGTGGCGGAATTGCGGGACGATTTCCCGAAAACGTGCCAGCCGGAGAATAGTTTCCGGAACGGAGAACGCGAAACCGTTCTAATGCCCGGCCGTAACGGAGGCTGCGCTATTGATTTTCCGTAGATGCGTGCGGTTCTCCACGTTTGCCGGTTTCCCCAACTCGCTTTCAAAGGCGGCACACGCGGGTGAAAAAGAAATCTATGTGTTCGAGACTATTTGGACATGGCGTGAAAAATATTTTGCCGCGGTGCCACACGTCGCGAGCAAACCCGAAGGCGAGTTGCAACAACAATAGAGAAGCGGAGGAAGAAATCGGATCTTCGAAATTGAAGATTATCTCATTTGCTTTGTCGTAATTTAACGTCTTATGAGATATAAATTCAATGAATCGACACAATTTAAATGCAAGGCTTCTTTATTATAAGAATAAATATAATTAATAATCATAACGTGCTTTTTGTTAAATAATTTAAAACAAATGCTCTACATTTAACAGCATTTATTTGTAATGAATTAACACTTACCTCATGGTTGCTCCGCTGTCACCTGATGTCTCTCGTCCCCTCGTCCTGGCACTCGCACGATGTTCACTCGCGATTAATTTATTATTAATTATTTAACCGCGCGACACTCTTGTATGGCACTTCCACCCGCGATAATCGCTAATTTTAGAAAATGATCGTACTTCGAAAGAGCCGTGAAACATTTCTCATTACGAACCGCGAGAATTGTTAATACGCGAAAAGCGTCACTCACAAGGAATAATCGTGGAACAGTTGATATAAACTCGTCACATATATCAGCCTTGCGTAACGATTAAATGATACGACACGGTGCGCGTGTTATTGTGTC
Source organism: Vollenhovia emeryi (assembly GCF_000949405.1). Classification (NCBI taxonomy): domain Eukaryota; kingdom Metazoa; phylum Arthropoda; class Insecta; order Hymenoptera; family Formicidae; genus Vollenhovia; species Vollenhovia emeryi. The sequence goes on along the minus strand of NW_011967212.1, from coordinate 693,086 downwards.
AAATTTTGACACCAGGTATGCTAGTCCACACGATACGATACACCGCGAGTCTCTATCCGCTTTTGCTCGTAGCACTTGTCACGAACGCGTCTCGAAAGATAATCGCGGCGACACACGAAGCGCGGCGGGACTACCTGCCCGCGCGAGACCTGCGGCGCGACTGATAGTGCGGCGACCTTGTGTACACAAAAACCTGCTCCGTGAGCTCGCGGCGAAAACAGAGGCCAAGGCCGCGCGTCAACCGTCATGTTATTGTCCCGAAATTTTTTCATTTCGTTATACTCGTGTCGAATACTCCCTTTCTTCAATTTCAAAGTAATTGTATAAACGGTGAACACATCGTGCGGCTTTCCGTCGAACTACTCACGATCCGACTGTTCCCGTGTCGCGCGCCACATTTTTAGCCCGAAAACGATGGCCAAATTATATTCGACCCGACGGAAAATTCCAAGCGTGTCGTCAACTGCATTCGAATTTTTATTTTACAGATATAGAGGAAAGTCCTCTATATTATGAGATAGGCTTCTAATATTAAGATAGCAGATTTTCAACATCCAAATTCAGTCGCAACGGTTTCTTCGCGACGGAAAAAAATCGACGCATCATTTATTATGGTCTGTAAAAATCTATCACTTGAGCGACAAATATTAGAAATAGTACGTAGTATTTCTTTCTTGTCAGTAACTTGGCAACTGTACATTCGACTAGCTCTATCTCGGAAACAGTGGGTTGAAAAAGACATATATCTATATGAACATTTTTGCTTAAAATGACCGATACTATCATCTCCCAGAATATTGACCTCTCCTCCTGGAACACCCTGTATAGAGGAAAGTCCTCTATTACTGTATATGAGATAGGATTCTAACGTGAGATAGCGTATATTCCGCCAATAATATGTCACAGACTAAGAGATCTAATATCTCAGTCCGATTGATCCCCTTCAATTTCATAGATTCGATGTATTTGATAAAAAGAAATGAGATACATTGCCAAGGGAATGGACGTCGCCATTGGATAATTCGTAGAAATTTCGCGGTCGCTTTCGCCCGAGTGTCCGAGCGGTGGGCAACAATTTGCAAGCGTGGCATGTAAATTTTCGTCTCTCGCGACAATACAGTGGCAAAACGGTGCGCGGCTTGCGAGATTTGCGGGCGGTCGGTTGTGAAGACCAAAATAAATGTCGCCGGACAAAAGAAGCTCGTTAAGTTACGTTAGACGGTTTGCATTAGACTGAAATGCGCACGCGGAGAGAATTCACGGCATTCACATTCCGAATGAATCGCTAAAATTGTGTATGCGCCGCAATACCGAATATGCGGAGCGTCAACGTGGAACGCCAAACTTTGTTATGCGAAAATTCCCAGCTGGGAGCGGAGGAGTCTGTATACCGTGGTAATACGCGTATAAATTGCGGTAATTACAAGGCTTCTTCCATATAACGACACACGGGTGCAACGCAATGCGGCACATCGTATTCAATACAAAACGAGGACAATTTGCGCGATAAACATGAGTCTATGCAAATTGCGTATTTAAATCGTTTTGTATTTGTTTGTCCGACGAGTGCGCACGCGGTAATGAAGAGGTACTCGCGGCAAAAGCGCACGACAAATGGGACGTACATAATATTTACTTTCCCGGCGAATATTCATTAACATGATAACGATTCAGAAATTGCTTTAAATAATCATCGCTTCGGAATAATATCAAAACGTTACAACGTTAGGAAGTAAAAAATTCGTTTCACGATTAATCCGTTAATGGCCTGCGGGCTGATAAAATAAAGAGGGCCGCAACACACGCCGGTGTATAATTGTTTAAAACGCGAAATATTACGGTCTGTCCAATGCGCGTCCAGGCGAGTATCGAGCGGTCAATATACAAAATTGGAAATGGTCGAAAGGAATGTACGGCTAAAAAAGATGTGTCGGGTCGTGTCACGAATTTATGCAGAGCGGCTACATATCGCGTTGCATGAACCGACCAGGAAACGGGGAAAAAGGCGAATAGGAGCGAGAGGAAAACCAGGATTTAATTAAATGCAGCCTTGCCCATGTGCGCACGAGCCGACCCTCTTCCGTATTCTGAAATCGAATAACCCATCGATCCCGCTCGCCCCCCCCCCCCCGTACGCCCCGCCGCCATCATTCGGAATGTTTTACAGCAATCCGCCAAGTTGCGCGCCAAATGCGATGCAACCGACTCGGGCGCATCGTTCCAGAAATGAGTTTCCACGGTATAAATAAATCGATGCGTGCGACGCTGCTCGAATCAACAAGACGCATCGTAATGTAAAACATGAGCGTATTTGGCATTAAATTCGACGCTACAATTAAAACGGATGCTGCGTAATTAATTAAAGAAAAGAAGACATTAAACACGAGCCCACGCAATTGTACGCGTGCAAACGTACGTCAGTGCAAAATATATGCCCTGAATAAATAATCTCATTGTGAATTGTCGTTCAAATCATTTGAATTCGATCTTTTAAAACACTTGGAAAGTTTGTACTCTCAGAAATTCGAATGCTTAAAATTTACAAACTATGCAGCTCCTGCAGTCTTGCTCAAGTTCCTTTGTGTCTTTTATTGGAAAATATTTTCTTAAAGAGAAGAGGAACTCCCTTTATCGATTCCGAAATATAACTGACATTTCTCTGAAACTCATAATGCAGTCTATTTGATATGATGCGAGGCAAACTATGGGTTGCGCCGCAACGATAAAGGCAGGAGTTTGATAACTCGATAATACCGAAACCAAAGGTCGCGTGTGCGGTTACGATTGCAGACGTATTCGCGCCGGGCAAATAAACCGCGGGATATCGCGCATCCGCAATGATCCCGGGCCATCAGTGGAAATTGTACAGCTTCCCAACTATTACAGGAAGTTCGAGGCGTGGAGAGTTAGAGAGAACGTTAGGCGGGGACGGCAAGAAGAACGGGGCGCGAATCTCCGTCGGAAAGGTAGCAAAGGAGACGCGGAAGGATGAACCCCAATTAAGAGAACAAAGGGACACGTATCCTTTGTCCATGAATCGTATTATCGAGCCTGGCAGCGATTCCCGGCCTTGCGCCCGGCTCGGAGGAGCGGGATTCAAAGCCTCCGCTCCTTTGGAGCTTGACCGGTGTAGACACCTGAAATCGGTTAATTGGAAAGCCACCGCTATGATCGTGTCCAAGACGGATGCTAAGAGCTCCGTATTAGAGACTGAAATGCGAAAGAAAAAATTACGATAAGCATGTGAGGCCGATTCCACATTGGTCCAATATACAGGGTGTTATGTAATACCCGTCTCACCTCTTATTTACGGATAGAGCGGACTAGACTGAGTTGATAAGTTCTCTACCATTTTGCAATTTTTGCAATAGTTAACGAGTTCTTAATTATTAAAATCGCTGTCTTAGCTCGGCCTACCGCCCAATTCAAACGCACGGCGACATGCGGCCGCGATCGGCATTACTAGGCGCGCGCTAGCAACACCGATCGCGGGACGGCCGCATCACGCCGCGCGTTTGAATTGGGCGGCAGGCCGAGCTAAGATAGCGATTTTAATAATTAAGAACTCGTTAACTATTGCAAAAATTGCAAAATGGTAGAGGACTTATCGACTCAGTCTAGTCCGCTCTATCTGTAAATAAGAGGTGAGACGGGTATTACATAACACCCTGTAATATAGTATCGCGAGGGTCGTAGACTGGTTCTAATTCAACGCTGATTAGTCGAATTTATGACGAGGGGTAAACCGCTGACTGAAATCATGTACACCAACGGCACTACTAATGCACTAAAATCCGACAGTAATGCCCAGTGGGCATTATCTTATTATCATATTTTATCATTTTAGATTCTTTCTAATGCCCAGCAAGGTCAAGTGACACTCACTAATGACCAAAAAATGCCTAGTAATGCCGCAAATCTGTACACCACAACGCCCTGAGCGGTTTGCCCCTCGATCTATGATTTGCGACGCTTGCCACGCTACGATACGAGATACGATCAGTGTAGAACCGGTTTTAGATTTACGTGAGATTAAGATTGCGGCGGGGAAAAATTGCTACTCTACGAATAATTCCGTTCCCGTTTCGAACGGCAGAAGGGTCGTTTAATCAGACACGATGTAGTTAATTCTACCCCACGGCTTCCAATGGACGCCACGATACGCGTAATCGGGATGAAACTTGTTGCGAGGGTTAACAAACGGCTCGATCTGGACGTTCTTTCGGACACCGGTGGCTCGATGATTTATTCACTTAAACGAGAATAATACAGAAGTACGATGCGGAGAAGTATACGAGCATCCTTTCCAAATCCGAACATATTTTCAGTCTTTATCTGCGCCGGTGCCCCCGGCGGTCGTGACTCAGACGGCGCAGAAACGAACGCTGGACGTTAAGCCGGAACTTTATGGCGCCAGGTGTGTGTATCTGTTCTGCAAATGTCGGTTTTTGTCGCTGCCTCGCCAGAGGTCCGTCCTCTCTGTGTCGAAAAAGTCGAACGCGAGATCGCTGTACCGTGCGACGATCAAACGTAAAAAAAAAATAGAAAAAATAAAAAGGACGATATAAAAATTTGCATCGCGGAATTCGAAAAACATTCGCCTCTATCCTTTACCGCGTAAAAATTGTATAAACCAAATGCTGACGTTTCGCGACTCATTTTAGTTTTTTTTTGTATGACTATTAAATAAGTGACATGTTTATCGACAAACGAAATGGGTGCGACGGCACGATAAAACGAATTATATGTATAAACGCAAAGACAAAAGCGGGAAATATATAAAATAAAACGAATATTATTTTAGCTTCCTCAATTTTCGATATCAATCGATAAATAATGCGGATATTGAAAAATATCATGTGCACCGGGTATACGAGATAATGCATCAATAACAGCGGCAGCTTTCAAACAATTCCATGATGTTCTTTGATACGCGCGACGTACTAGCATAACTTGTTATTTTATAAATTTATATATTAATAATGTCGCTCGTACCGTTACATACGAATATGCAACTGCATTATAAGGAAGAAAATTTAATCACCAATTTTTAATTATCTAAACCTTATAAAGTCATTTTCGACGCGTGTACTTGATTCAATTACATTTAATGCAAATACTCGTATTACTTTCGTTGTAATCTAATGTTTATATAAATAGGGATTTTTTGGTGTGAAAGTTAATTGAAATTCTACGCATAAACAGCACATACATTTGTAAGTCAAATTCATCTTACACAAATGGTGCAAAAATGAATATATATTATTTAACCTATTTGACGAGTGAGAAAAAGAGAGGGAGAAAAAGACACGGAGAGAAAAAAGAAGGAGCAGTGCTATCGTGATGCTAGACTGTAACGGGCGATCGGCAATGAAGAAGGCCAGAACGGATTTAGGACAGCGGTTATAGCCCGTTTGGTACATTTTAACGTTTTATCTCGGCGTGAAGAAAGATATAAAAATCGAGCGCTTAAGCGGATTTCTCTAACTTTCTACCTGCGGACATGGGGGAAAACTGCAAATTTCTTAAGAACGTAATATCTATCACTGTCCCGTCCTATCTCGCGCGGGGGAGCGTCAAAGTAAGACATTTCCTTGCTTATTAGAATTCGCATTACTACAGCGTGATTTCTGGTATCGCCAAATTCAAACTTTACCTCGTGATAAATGACTTCCGTTGTATCGAGCGCGCGATTAGAACGCGCACGTTAAGAGACGAGGGAACGCACCGACCCTGAGCGGAAAATGCTGATTTGTCGGCTTAATGCGCTTAATTCGCATTGTCAGAAAAATGTAAAATTCACGCTCGAATTCATAAATAGCCGGTAGTGCTAAAGCACGACTAAGTCTTGGCGGATTAACTCTTATCTTCCGCGTAATTAGCATGAATTAATCTATTGTTCCTTTTATCATTAGCGTTAATTTTTGCCAAATGAACCCGACGAACGTGTGTAATTACAATTCTTTCTCCGCGCACGTTTGACGTGAGTTAACGTTCGTTCCTCTTTGTGTATAAAATAATTCACAGCAATTCCAAAGAATCCGGGAAAATAACGGGGAACTGAGTTCTGCAACAATGAAAAATGATTACAAGGCGTGCTTATCGTAGATAACCGAATAATACGGTTTTGTTCATTGTTATCGCGTCGGGAAATAGCGCGCCGCGATACTTACGCGTGTTAATCGATCGTGGAACGGCAAAATAAATCGAGCCGCACACGTCTGGTGGAAAACGATAAATACTACGCGACATTTATCGCGATACGGCTATCCCATGAGCCGCATAGTTATGTCATGCAGTTATGAGCAGCTGTCCGCGCGACGGATCGATAAGCGCGTACTCGCGTTCAATTATTTCATCGCATCGACTGCCAAAATATCCCCCCTCCTTTTGGCGCGTCCAATATCGATCGCGTGCTGCGTTAAAACTAATTATTTTTGCAAAATAATCGCGGATATTTATGCAGAAAAATCGTTTGCGAATAACACGAGTGGGAACTTCGATGCGCTGCGTGAACTTGGCACGCCGTATTTTCAAAGTTGATTTTTATGTATTGAATCGTCACAACTATTTAAAATATTGAACTATTCAAAAGAATAACAGAAATCTAAAAAATTCTGTTAAATTCTTAGATATAGTGTGCCAAGTTCACACCACCTAACGCGAGCTTTGTTTCATGCTTTGCATTAACGTTTCAAGCACAAAAGGATTTCAAAGAGCTCAAAATTGTAAACTTCCATTTATTATTACGGTATCGATTCTCTACGTCCCTTCGCGCACGGTTGGTTAATCAAATGTTATTCCAGTATTTCGCATAGAAAAGAATAATTTGGAATATAAATTTTTCGACATATTGAAGTATATTGAATAAATTGAATGATTAATTGTTTCTCTGTCTGTAATTGTTTAAAAGAATATATATCATTTAGTGCGGATAAACATTTTTTTGCGAATCGTTGACAAGCATTGAAATGTTTGTTCCGTTTGTCAGCATCTAACAAAATATCCTCGTGACGAGTTAAAATTATTAAACGATCCGCGCTTGTACACGCCATTTGTCATATAAATGCGAGTATAAATAGAATCGAAAAAATATGGTTATTACCGCGACACGTTGCATCAATAAATATCCGCAGTGATATGTCAACAAGCATGACACTCTTTGCTACGCGCACATCTCTTTCTCTCGTCCTCGCCTTTCACCCTCCCTTTCTTCTTCGTTGCTGTCATCCTGAACTTTTGTAATTTACACATCGGGCGATCAGCTATTAAAGAAAGACATCTTGCCGGGGGGGGGGGGGGGCGAGAGCGTGGGAAGCAAGAAGCATCCAATGATATCAAACTCTCCGTTGCAGCCCGCGTCGCAAACTCGTACCGCTATCGGTACCGTCAGCGAGCGACGTTAACGCGATCAGAAATTTGCCGGGGCGGACTCGAGGCAGTACGCGAGCGCATATCGTTACGCTCGCCTTTGCGAGGAGCCCCCGCAAATTGCACGGGAGCCCTTGAACTGCCGGCACGTTAAACGAACGTTTTGCGGCGGTACCGAATGTCCGCTCGCTCGCCCCGATGAATCCTTCCTCCCATGCGCAACTCTGGACACGAAACTTTTCAACTTAATTACGCGCGCGCAGGCATAACATCGCGGCTGGATGGATCCCCCCCGTCTCTCCCCCGTTTCCCGGTCCGTCCACATTCGCACACCCCGTTCCTCCCCCCCCCCTGGGCCCCTGCCAGCTTTTTTTTGCGAACATTAACGAAAGAGCGGCGCTATAACGAGCCGGTAATAAAGGCCGTCAGGACGACGAAGCTGTGAAACGACTTGAGAGGGTGAACGGAAGGAGGGAAGGGACGGCCAATTTATTGCTTCACAGTATTTGCCGGGACTAAGGCGTAAAGGGAGAGCGAAAGCGAATAACCGAGCAGGCAGAAATCGCCATTGTTCAAGCCTGATGATCGCGTAGCGGATAAACGCTCCCGGGTGAACAGTGAGGTCTTCCTTCAGATGTGACGTCTAAATGGGCTGTCATTTGATAAAAAAAATTAAAGTCGTGACTCCTCGAGAAATTTAACATGCGCGAATTTTGTGCAGTAAATATACAGAACTTCTCTCCCATTAAAAAAAAAACATGTCTACTGTAATATCAAGCGTTACATGATTTCGATCGTTGATCTAATATTCTCCTAACTTTACGTGGTTATCTTCTCTTACTTAAATAAAGGACAAAGAGGTAGAATTAATGTTGCGCTTTTCCTTCCGAATATAAAGTACAGCGCCGCTTTTTTCTCCTCTCGTGGTTACCTGTCATAACGTTACCTAAATTTAGCCCCACAGTAGGTGGAGGACTAACGAGAACATAAAGAAAAGGAGGGTCGATACGGGATGCGGGAAGTTGCCGTGGGTTACCATTTTGTGCGGCCGATACGTCAGGGGTGTCTTCCGGGGAAGCGAGGCCGGCCAAGAAGGGGGTTTTGTTTCGCCCGCACGGCATGTGTGGGAAAATTTACAATGCCCCGGTGACTTTGCCCGACGTTGGAACAACACCTTCGCCCCGGCGCCGGCACGGCTCCGCCAGCCGGTTTGCTTATGCGCGGCGCTCGATGTACGGATATCGAGAATCAACTTGCCTCAATCAACCCCCAGCGTCCGATAAACCGCAATTTATGAGAGTCGCGTAGAAGTATCCGATTAGCGGAACGACCTCGATAATTTGATCATCGAAAATCGACATGGGCGAGAATAGTTTCATAGCAGTATCAGTCGATACAATTTAAAGATGTTTTAAGAATTGCAGGGATAATCAGCTATTCAATAATTACCGTTACATTTATTTAATAGACAGATATATTGCATTTACTTTGGTAATTAATCGATATAAATAGATTCTATTTAAGAATGTCTCTCTCTCTCTCTCTCTCTCTCTCTCTCTCTCTCTCTCTTGGTGAGTATGAGTA
>NW_011967212.1:668343-682879 GCF_000949405.1 Vollenhovia emeryi | reverse complement strand
CCCCCCCCCTCCCCTAGTATTGCTTTGTGTTTAATGCCACTAAAATCATGTTTATTCTAAATTATATTGTAATTATAACCGGAATATAATTAAAATATAATTTAGAATAAATATAATATAAGTGGTATTAAACATAAAGCAATACTAGTAATAATAGTATAACATCTAATCTATTAATTTAATCGGAACCAATTGAACTAAACCAGTTGATGAGTATTCTGCATAAGATTTTATGTAATTATATTAGTACTTTCTGGTCAGATACATTATAAATAGATAAATAAAAAAACCTGTAGTCAACCCAACTGGCATATTCCTTTAAATATTGAATACAACGTTTCGACCCTATTTTTGGGTCCTTATCAAGTGATACTACAAACTTTTAATCATCACTGGTGACTATAAGTAACTTCCTTCTTCGTCGATAAATAGAGAGTTTGCAATAATAAATTGCAATATTTTTTCTAGACGCACAATCAATTCGTATCAGAGTGTCTTTGAAAAACAAAGGATCCCTGAAAAGGGATGAACGAAATAAAAAGACGTAGCAAAATGCGAAAGTAATCGAACGTATCCTGCTAAGTATTCAGAGATGAGAACGGCCTTTATTCTCTCTAACGACACGATCTCTGTCGCACGAGATAGCTCGCGCGCGCGCGCGCGTCGAGACGCAGGTATAAAGTGTCGGCGACGTCTCTCTCTTTTGCGACTCCGTTTCTCCCGGGATGAGTCTCGTGGACCGTAGGGAGGTTCTCGGTTACATTCGGGGATTTAAGTCAGGAACAAAGGATCTTCGTCGTCTTGGGGACGAGTACCGCCGCCGGCATGGATTTCGATTACGAGATAGACGGGATTTACATCGACCAGATAGCCTACGAAAGCTCGCGAAACTTTAAGTATTATCCACGGACCATTAAATCCTTCGGGATGGTCCCTATAATGTTAAGACGCGAGAAATCCCCGTAAGGATAAAACCCGGAGATCAACAAAAAAAAAGAGTAGGAGACCGAGGTGCGTTCGAGCGATTTTAGAATCGTCAATGCGCACTGCTGATGATATCGTTTCATCTCTATTAGAAGAGAGACAATGCAATAGGCTCATCCCCTATTTGTAACGACGAAAATTTCGTGTTGGAAAAGCTTTGTGACTCTACTATTAATTCTGTAACCGCCAGAAATTCAATTCACGAGGGTATCTTTATCCTCACTAATGTATTTATGACAAATAGGCGTTTGTAGCCATCAAGTGTACTACGATCAGAGGCTGTGTGACTCACGCAATTATAATTTCGAGAATGGTAAAGAAAATTTCGAAGAGTAAACCGCTAAGAGAATTGTAGTGTACAGATTTGCGGCATTACTTTATCTTATTATCTTATTTTATCTTCATAATTAGTAGGCATTGGTGTATGATTTTGGTCAGCGATTTACCCCTCAGAAAATTTTATATTATTAAATCATAGTATAAAGAGTATGTTCACTCTCTGTCGGCTCTTTGATCTTTTCGGTCCCGATAACGTGGTATTCCGCCATGTCTTTGGTCCAAATCCAGCGGCGTATGCGTGTGTACTGTAGTATCAAAGCTACACTACCGCAACTTTTCTCTTATTAGCTGGACCAACAAAGTGTCAAAGGCGCACAAGGAATTGACGCAAGAACGAAACAAATGACAGAGTCAGCATGCTAGTTACACTATGATTAAATTTTTTAAAAGACAGAAACTTTTTTTCATAGAAAAATATAAAAATCTTTAAATAAACGTTAAAATTAATATATTCAACGGCATGTGTGTGTTATGTCATTGATACGTCTAAAATTTACGTAACCTTTTTTAGAAAACTGTACTACGTAGAATCAATAATACTAATATATTTGTGGAAAATCAAATTTATTTGAATTTGTAACGGTAAATAAACGATATTTTAATCAAATTTTATATTGAGATGAGAAGAAATCCATGTAACATTGAACATGTTGACATCGCGTCGTTCGGATCTATTTGCGTAGATTTACATTCTCAATCAGCAAAAGCGTCGCAACACCCCGGCTACGCATCGATTCGCAATTTCAAGTACGTAGAAACAATTACGCCATGTGTAAAAGTAAAACCGCGAAAATTACAGCGGTATTACGGAAGTATGAAGAATGCGTTTCTCTCTTCAGAGAACATTAAAATAACACCCGTCGTAAAACTCGAGATTGAGTAATACTGACGGGAAATGATGTTGAATTCATGACAATCTGAAAGGAAATTATCGGGATAATGTTGCGGCCGCGATGAATCATCAAAGTCATCGTAATATCGAACTATCTTGCTGAGCCAGCATAAAAAAGAATAGTGCCGACTGGAGGATAACAACTTCATTCTTCGCAGTAAAGTAGTATTCCAAGAACAACGACATAATTATAACACGTCATGCGTATCGCGTTAGAATTTATTGGCCAACGGTCTGATGCAATTAATTCTCGGGCAAAATAAGCGATTCGTAAATCACGTTCATCTTCAACGCACGATATCGTCGCTTATTGTGTGCTGTGCGCACTGAATTAAAACAAACTGTCTGATAACAGTTTTGCGTTATACAAAATTTCCTGTTTATTTTATTCTTGCTGCGTAATCAACTCGCCAATATCAAGGATATTTCGGTAAAAATGAATCTAAACTGCGGAACGGGAGGTAAGTTATTGAAAAATCTTAATGTATGCCAAGATTAACTTTCAAAGTCTTTTAAAATTTAAAAATAATTTCACAGATAATATATATAATATTATAAATTCATTAAATTCAATGTGTTCATCGATATTATCGCCCGCCGATCGATGCCCTTCATCTTTTCGAACGAATATTGCATGCTTAATCATTTAAATCTGAAGTAAACTTACTTATTTATATTTACCTGTTGCGCCGGAAGATTCTTTTTCCGGCTGTTAAATAAATCTACAGGAAGTATTATGTGGATAAAATATTATGCGGAAGAAGCTAAGCGAACAGCAAACTATTCCGTTGGCGTCTGATGAAATGAAAGAACTGTCATTCCGATCGCGGGGCAGGCGAGTGAATGAACTCGGAAGTATTCCCAAGCAAGAGCGACGATACACGGCGACGATATAATCAACGCGAATGAAAATGTCAGTTCGTGCTTAGACTTATCGGGTGTCCTTTCAAAAAGAGACGTCGTAGGCCGAGGGAAATGGTGGCTGTTTCAATGTCGATACGCGCCAATGACGAACATGGATTGATATCGAAAGATAAAACGTGTATTTTATCAGTTACAATTTTTGCGAAACAAAGAATTCTTGAACAATTTGAGTAGCTTCTTGTCGCCGGTGATAAACCAAGGGGAATTTTTAAAAATCAACCAAACTGGTCAAACTGATGTTTACTTTAATCACGACGTTTCGACACCTTCATCGGGTCCTTTTCAAGTACATTCTAAAGTTGACTGAACATTTTAATTTTATACCGAAACAGTGAGTCTGTGGTAGCAAATTCATAATATCGTATATGTCTCGGTAGTCAATGGATTTAACAGTCGTTATTTAAAAGTCTAGAAGAAACGAGTTCGCGGACACCCCATTGCATTCACGGCAGGTTCGAGCGAGATGATGGAGCCAGCACGAGGATTTTAATCCTCTCGCGCGTCTCGTCCGAAGCACCGGCGTCTGTGTCGTGCACGGCGAGTGCAACGCGGCGCGGCGATTAGATCGGCATCCGACGAGAGTAGTCACGCGAATGCGTAAGTACGCGTGGAGAAAAGTACGGTAAGATTCGCGCTGTAGCGATCGACGTATTTCTCACGACCGTGGACGGCGAAGTTACAAGGTGATTAGCGTGCGCGAGAGGTATTATGTAAGCGCGATCATAAACGTACCGTGATTAATTAAACTCGCCACTCCCCGCAATCGATTCGAGGTTATTATCGATATGAGCACGGGGCATCGATAGCTACGTCCGAGTACAGAAACTCCTACAAATGTATAATAAACTGCGGAATAGAAAAGGATTCTTCGGCGTCTTCCAAGTGTAACAATTCACGCAGTAATTCACTCCTAATTCCAAATATATAATTTAATCAATACATTCGAGTCGCTCCGTTGTAATAAAAAAAAGGACACCTTTAATTGACAGATATAGCTGACTCACTCGCGCGGTTCTTCTCGCCGAAGAGTCGAGACAATTTACAAATTAAAAGATACTTTTCATCGTCGCTCGCGACCCCCAGTACGCGAGCCAGGTAAAGTAGTTACGCGCGGCGCGTGTTTACTCAGAAGTTTATACGCCCACTCTCTAACGGTGCATAAATCAGCTGTTGATTAAACGGAGACCGAGTTTCGCGTGTCACCTAAGTTGAACCGAGTCGAAGTAGGCATTTGGCCCGTTTCCAGGAGCCTCCCCAATCCGTCCTCTCCGCGACTTCTCGATGGCTCTCGATCGTCCATCACCGCGACAACGATACCTCGTCAACCTAGACTCCGATATTCCTCCGCAATTCCATTCTTACTTCCCCTCGTCTTTGCAGACAATCGGATCGACGTTACTCGAGTCAGGAGTTGAAATGGTAAAAAACGAATATCTCTCGCGCGAGTGGCAAATACGGGCGAGCAAGAGGTAAAACCGAGAGGATGTGATAAATGTTATCTCAAATTAATATGAGAAAGAGAAAAAGAGAGAAAGTGAAGTTTCCTTATTTAATTTCAAGATTTAATTTTACAATTATTTTCTCAAAATTCGAGGTTTTCCTTGGCACTAGTGTATTTTTTTAAGATGGATTATTTTTACCGTTGACCAAAAAGAGAGAGCATTTGAATACAAATACGAAGAAAATAGAAGATGTAATATTTTATGAAATTCATTACAAAAATACCTCGGTTGTAACTTTTCATCTCGCACACATTTTTGCCTTTTTCTGGATCAACGTGCAATTTCCCAGCGGAAGGTCTTCGAGAAAACTCAAACGTAACTCTTAAATTGCCTCGTGGATTTTGCTTAGATCACAAAAGTAACTTTGTTATTTCTTGTTCGCGTATTAAAATATTTTTTAAAATTATTTCCGTGCTGCTCGAGTCGTTTTTGTTGAATTAATGGCAAAATAGTGCACTTATTGAATCGAAACTCTTCGTTTCCCAAGAGAAAAATATTTCTCGTTCAGTTATCACTTCGCCAAACTTGAGGGAAAAAAAACTTAAGTAACTGCAGGTATCTCACGTAATAAATAAAGACGAGAAATGCGGAGATAAATTTATACAAGTTACACAGAGACCGCGGGGACAAATTTATATAAGACGTATAAAATTACGTTTCCAAAAGCTGCAAGCAGGCAAATAAGCGAAACATGTTATCGCCTGTATCCGCGGCTGTCGATACGGATTTTTCCGGGCGCGCGAGGAGGAGAGATGAGATTTGCAAGCACGAAATCCGGAAAAGGTCAGCGTGACGACACACGAGCGAACTATCGTGCACGTTCTCGCGTGTAGGCGCCACGGATAAACCCTTCTGCGAAGCGCGGAGTCGAATAACGCGGTTGTGCCAGGAATGCCGAGTGGGAAGTTTTGCGGTGGCCACCTATATCCCTGAATACGGGATAACCCTGGGGGGGTAAGATCTCCCTTGATCTCCGGGAATTTCGAATTCCCCGAAGATCCCCCGCTCCCGGAATTCGCCCGCGAAAGTTCATCTCGTTAAACATTACGCGAGACGAACGTCTTTCCGCGCGGAACGGAGTACAACCTCGATAAAAGAATTTTTTCTCCCGAAAAACACACTGTAGGAATAGTGTAATTAATTAATTAGCAATAAAATGTTATACAGTGACGATTTGTAGGCTACAAGGGTGTTATAAGATCTGTTGAAATTTTGCGAACTTATTGTTAGAAAATTTAAATACCAAATAATTCTATAAATTGTATACAAATACGTCTCAACTTTTATTTCGTAACTCGTCCATACGAGATTAGCGTCTCGTTTTCAAAATGTCGATATAACTGTAAAGTCAATTGCATTAAATGTAAAATAAAATGCTTCAGTGGTCGAATTGGTGAAACGCCCGCCTAGTGAACAGGGAGATCTAGGTTCAAACCCTGGTTGAGGTAATATTTTTCGCAATAAATTTATAATAAAATTATTCACACTAACATCCTGTCACGGTTCTTTATTCCTTTGAATTTCACGTGAGTCCTATGAATTTTATTAATTTGTAAAATAAAATATTAACCAAGTAAAGCGTTAACTATATACATATAAATCAATTAAAAGTTTTGACTTCACAAAAGTGTAACTGCTAGCTTCCAACTCGCAATTAATATTCTCGTTGCTCTCAAAGTGCAAGTAAAGTGTAAAGCAATTAAGCGTGTGCGAGATAATAAGAAACTATTAAGCCGATGATGAGGCCAGTGCGAAGTGTCTCGGAGTATAACACCAGCATCCAACGTTCCAGCGTGTGACGCAACCGCGTTCTCTCGTTTTAGAAACAAGCGCACTCCCTATCTCCTGTTGCTCATTCGAGTTTATCGAATGCGGATAGCCCGTGACGTAATTGTTAAAGTGCGCACATAGCACATGTAGTTTTCTCGATATAGCAACATATAACTTTTTTAAAAACCTGTCAAGAGAGAAAGAGAACGCTTCGTTCGGAAACTTTGCTCGCGCTCAAATCCACGAATTACAGACGTCTCGCGCACCGAACCTTGGAAACACTTGCCAGACACGACGACGGACCTTGAACACAAAACGCTGTCTGGGCGAAACTCCCAGAGCCATTCGGGGACACGGCGCGGAATAATGGAAGTCCCGAATGCGGCGCGTGGTTACGGCGACCGCGGGCGCAATATCGGCTTGATTACGTTAGAAATCAGAAACTGGGACTAAACTAAGCTCGATCTTCGGAGAGGACGGCGGCGGCGGTGGCGGCAGACGTCGGGATTACCAACGACGCGAATTAATTCCACGGCCCAAGTTCCTCGACGAAGTTCTCTCCCGCGTCTGCGAACGAATCGTCTCCGCGCAATTACAGGCAGGGAGGGAGGGGGAGAGGGCAGGGAAAAGAGAGATATAATTCCCATCACGTGAAAAAGGCAACGTCTCGACTTCCTCCGAGCTACGTTATTCGGGCAAACGGAACGCGCACGTATAACGTCCCAAGATGAAGATGGCAGCAACGTGCTCCGCTTGAAGATATCTCACGGGGCGGAGGGACGAACGGGCGGACGAGCGAACGCGAGGAGGCGGCTCGCCGAGGAATTGAAAAGTCCGTAAAAGAAAACCGACCTTTTTTGTCCTTGAGATACGCGGCTCGCGGGACAATGAAATGACCCGGCCCATCCGCCCTAACTCCATCTTCATATTCCGGACACAATGCAGTCTCCCAAAGCGGCCTTTTGCTTGAACCAGCGATTTTTCGAGCTCTCTCTCTCGCTCTCCTTTTCCTCATTCTCCTCTGTTTGCCTCTCGAAGTGAACATTTCGAGCCAAAAACCCATCGCGCCGCGTACCTTTTTTTCCCCTCCTCCGTCTCTCTCCCGTGAAGGTTTTCATTAACTGGAGAACTCGATAGTTCTCCACGAGGCGACGAACTGGCGTCTCTCGCGAAAAGCAGCGGGAAATCGGTGATAATTAAATTCGATAAGAAGGTACCCGCGCGACGACCAGCGTCTCACCTCCGCTTCCGGAAGAAATATCGCGTGTCACTATGATATATTTCGCCGCGCGTTCGGCGGGGCGATCACCTAGCCTCACAGCCCCGAACGAACGAGACAGACGTACTCTCCCTGTCACCGTCGCGAGGTCGTTTGCGAATAAAAAGCCGCTCGCACGCGCGAAGACACCCGCGAAGACACCCGCGACACGTACGAGGTTCTCGCGCACGCCAGGTACTCCGCGCGAACGCGAGAACACCGGCGCAGCTACCGGAATCCCAGGCGTGCGTGAGCCTTTGAGAAACACGAGAGACCACGTGCACGCGAAATTCCTACACGCGCGGGGACTTCCGGACAATCGCTCAGTTGGGAACGCGGAGTCGCGGAGACGAACCGTGCGACGTTCTACGAAACGACGGTGACACGCCTCTCGTCTCGAGACGACTCTCGAGATTCATACGAGGTTGCGTATCAATCGCCTATGAATCTATCTTCCGTTACTCTCCATCGGGGAATAAGCGCCTCCGTACATTGGCGAAATTGCGCTGCTAGCATAATTATTCCTACTTTATTCGGTGAAATAAAATAAGCGAGCGAAAAAGAATATCAAGTGAGAGCCTGGATAGCTGACAATCAGTAGCGGAGAAGTCGCCCGGCAAGCGGAAGATCCCAGGTTCAAATCCTGATAGTGAATCCTGATAGTTAATATCGTATAGAGTTCACTGAATCCTGGTTAAGGATTAGACGGGAAAAAAATGTTTTTCTCGCTAAAAAGTTATTAAGCGGCGTGTCTTACAATTAGTGCCTACCTCCAAAAATAACACCCAGATTTATTATTATGGCCGGCACGATAGTTCGACCTGTCCGCATGAAAACCACAGACTTCTATTTCTCTAAATTTTTTGGAGTGGAATCTCAAGCTCTTTTGGAGTGAGATTTCACTCGAAGAAATAATGAAAATACTGCCAGTCCGACCGGAGTGCAATTTCACTTTTTGAAAGAGTGCCGTTCTTCACACTTTACTTGGATTGATTCTCCAACTCTGAAAAGCGTGCTATGCTTTACCTTAATCGATTATTGTTAGCAGTATAATATTTATGAACGAGAGCCTCGCTATTGTTTGTTCACATATGATCGTGGCATATAGAGGCTGCATTTTAATATTCACAGCCAGCACTGAAAATCTATACTTTATGTAACAGTTTCGCTTATTATGCCGATTGTCGCGGAAGAACTGTGCCGGCTCGTGACGAGGTCCCTTATATGCCGGGCTATCGTGATCGTACTTGCGAGTTTGGCGGCTATCTAGTGGCGGAGTACCGTACTTTAAGTTGGAGTGAATTTTGGAGTGCTAACGACTTTACTTTAAAAATAAGAGTAAACTTCTTCACTTTTTGTCTTAGAGTGAAGTGCTCAGTTGGTGCCATTTTTTCAAACCCCCGATTTTGCTATTTTTGTTTCTTTTCAATGTGAATTAAATTTTTTTAGATTTTATCCATTCTAACATATTGTGAAACACAAATGTTAGGATGATGTGTAGCTCTGTGCTAACATGAGTGATTAGTAATGGTAGGGTCCTCGGTTCGATCCCGGCTCTCGTCCCGTATATTTTCCCGTTAAGGGAAATTTGAAAAATTCAGTGCTTGAAGGAGTTTCAGCGCCTAGTGTTGGGTTCAGTGTTTAATCAATATTAATTGTAAGTATGAATTTCAAGGAATTTTTAGAGATATCACGCTGATATGACCTAACGGTCGAAAGGCGTTCCCGCAAGAGGGTAAACTTAAAAAAAGAAACCACAAACGTTTCCTCTTTCATTTGATAAAATTAAAATTGATGGTAATAGTTAAAATAGTGAAAGATTCATTTCATCTGAGACTAAATACAGACAAAAATGTCAATTACTCTTTAAGTGAGAACGATTTGAATTTAGGTAGGCGATATATTAGGCGCCTCTTTGCCCTACTACTAGACTGCTACTTTCGAGCTGAAAAGTGAAGCAAGAGTTTCGCCATGTCTTGTTAGGCAAATATGTCAGTGACACACCGATGCACACATACTACTTTATTTACCCAACTAGCCATGGCGGAACTCTTGCCTCACTTTTCAGCTCGGAGGTGGCAGTCTAGTAGTATACAGAAGTCTGTGGTGGAAACCTCGCGCGGTCGGAAACGCACGTTCTTCCCCGTAACCGTAAATGGTGCGATGACGTGCAGCCGCGCACCACGCGCGTGCGATTATCGTCGAGCGCGGCCGGTGATCGTTGATTGCGACTTCCGTCGAGGGCCATTCACATCGCGTCGCGGATCCGAAAGGGAAAGAGAGGACTCGCGCGACGGATTCGGCGTGCGATCTCGAGCGGATCTCTCCACAGCTCGGATTGTTCTCGCTGTCTCGCGCGACCTTCGTTCAGTCGAGTCTGGGCGTGAAGAATTAATTTTCCATCGCTGATCTCTGCACCAGCGGAAAAGTTCGGGACAGCGCAGGTGCTTCGCCCTCTTTCCCGAATTAATACGATACTTCGCGTGTGCCTCGTAATTTAAAAAATCAGCTTGTTACTTTCGAAATTGTTAAGAGACAAAAACGCGGTCGTTCGCATTCGATCGGACTGTTGCTAGGGGCAACGAATGGGCGAGTCAAAGATTACGTCAACTTCGATTAAAACGATAAGAAAGGTAAAAAAATGACGAGTTTCAAAGTCGAATGATCCGACGACGCGCAGCGACGTTCGACTGGACTGCAAAGGCCGTGGGAGCAAGGTTGGACAGTGATCTGATTATGAGGGTGATTCATGCTCTTCGTCTGTGATTCACTTCGGCATTGTATTCAACGGGATTTCTTAACGTGCTCGAAATTCCGATGGAAATGACGATTCGTCGCGTCGCGTTTCCTCCCAGCGCGACGTTTCAAAGGGAAGAATTATAACTGGCCCTTTGTGGGGAATACGTCGTAATAAAAAACCGAAAAACAAATCATTATAGTATCCGAGAAAATGCTTGTTATTTGATAACGTGGCACATGCGCCGCGTTAATATTATTATTATACACGGCGGGGAAAAAGAAAACATTTATCATCTCTCCACCGGGCAGTTTAAGCGGGATAAAAACGATAAATGTGTATGTATATTGACTTGGAGAACGGGAATGGATAAATTTGCACAACGTTATCGTCGATTCGACGCAACAATGGGGGCCGAGTTGAGTTTCGAGTCGGTTACGTAAATACCGCGTACGTGTAAAGCTTCGGCCATCCGAATATTCTTTTATAACATTCAATGTTCAGTGGTATGTAATATACTTATCAAAGTTTCGGATCTTCGTGTTGCTCGCACGATTTATCGCACAATTGCATGCTCCGAGCGCCTTTACAGATTCCGGCAAGTTCTTCGGAGAGTCACGAAAATGCGACGAGTAGCTGTGTGTTTCGGAACGCGTTAACAAAAGAAAACTTTCGAAATCTCATTTAAACGTGCGTCTCGCAGCTGCGTGTCCGATGAAAGCAGCTACAGAGTAAATTCTATCGATGCTCATTTCTAGCGATATTTATTAATCAGCTATATAGCGCGTTTAGTTTTTAACTAACTTTTCATCTCCTTCCAGTTCTAAGAATCAGAAGAAGATAAAACGCAAGATACCGAGATTAAAGTTAATCTACGTCGATAGAAATGGACAGAAAGCCCGGTTTCACCGGCGCCGTTTATCTCAGTTTAATTCATTGTTTGCCTCTTTCTGGGGAACAATTGGAAGGTGACAAAGGATAAATTAAGCTTAAAGTTCAGCGACGTTGGTGAAACCGAGCCCAAGTGTAACAAGTCTGGACGGCGGGATTAGAGACCCTGTAATCAGATCATGAGAGTTCGTCAAAATTCCTGCGAGCGAGAGAGAAATATAGGCTATCTCACTCTTCCACGAACGTAGAAGGGTGTCTAGGTGGAACAGACATCTTACAATACTCGACTCCGATTACGTCAGCTAATCTGCAATTCTGCGCGAATCGCGCCATTCCACGAACGATAAAATTCGTCGCAAATTCAACCGATTCTCACAATGACTCGTTTCGCGCTGGAATACACTCGAAAAATTCATCTGCAACAACAATTTTCTAGGTACGAAAAAATAACAGATATACATAGAGGAAAGTTTCCCGTTACGAGACAGGCTCCTGATATGAAATAGCGGTGTTTCTGCTAAATTAATAGGCGTCATCTGTTAGATGCGAGAATCGTCATCTAACATCCTTAATTTATACCGTTTTTCTATTTATGTTAAGTTTTTAACTAATAGCACTGATTATGGCATAGCATTGTCGAAACGTTTGCATATCCGCATATTTGATTTCATAAATATATTTCTTGCACTTTCATCCTTAACGGCTCGTTATTAACTAACCAAGACGACGACGACGACGACGACGTTTCTGAAATGAAAAATCAGAAATCCTATGTTTGCGTCGCAATGTCTCCACTCATGGGTCACGTAGGAGGAAAATAAAAACACTTTTATTGTGCAAATCGAACCCAAGCTTTCGATTGAGCTTACTTAGAAGTTCAACGGATCAGCCGTTGTTGAGATCCGAAAATCTGAGGGCCTGTCAACTCGCGTACTCGCGTAAACTACACTAGCGAGCGACACACGTACTACATGTATGTACTGTATGTGTGTATTGCTCGCTATTACTTTTTATTAGACTTACACACTTAGTTTCAGTCATGCCATATTGTACTTTAATTTAGCCGTAGTAGCAAGCTGCTTTCGATCTGTACACGTAAGCCATTTAATTTGTATATTACACAAATGTTTCCGCGAAGCGGAGTTTTAAGTGCAAAAGGTGCAAAGGTGCAGAATCACTCCAGCATCCCCTTAAGTTGGAGTGAATTTTGGAGTGCTAACGACGTCACTTTAAAAATAAAAGTGAGATTCTTCACTTTTTGTCTTATTGTCAGAGTGAAGTGGTCAGTGACGCCAAATGTCACTCCAAAAATTGTAGAGAGAATGTACGATGTTTAGAACAACTAGAACAACCTCTGGAACAACTTTAAAAAGTTGGATTTTCGAAAAATGGGGTGCCAGGTAGAAAAATCGTTTTTTTTAATTTTCCGCGAAAATTTCCATAATATAAATTTGATCTTCGGAAACAATTTGGAACTAGTCTAGAACAACCTGGAACAACTTTTAGAATTTTGAAATTCCAAAAATGGGGTGCTAACTTCACACAGGTGAATGTACGGGGTGATTCAGGACCGCGAAGGTCCTAGGTGACATTTATTACAATTGTGAAATGAATCTATCTACGTAGGCCCGACTTAACGCTCGTGGATTGTTTCCCTTCGGAGACACGTGAGGAGTGTCGTGTACACCACACCAGTTGACACCAGAGTGGAATTAATTGTACAAATATGCGCTGGTTTTGACCAAATTCGAAACAGACCTCGAATATTCGATAGAGTCCGACAATCAATGTTATACGACGATGTATTGAATGCAATCAGAGGTTCAGGGTAGACACTTTGAACACCTTCTGTAAAGCAAGTGTACTTGAAACAATAAATAAATAATTTATTTCACAATAAATGTCACCTAGGACCATCGCGGTCGCGGTCGGTGAGGTCCTGAATCACCCTGTATGATATACAACTTGTCAACTTGCACAAATTGTTTAAGCGTGTTTATCGTCTACAAAATAAAATGCTTCTAGACGCAGAGAGCACATTGTAGATTAGACTGTACACGAAATAGCGATAAATTGTTGTTGCGACACTTGGAAATCTACCTACGTTAGTGAGATACTTTTCTGCGCGATACATTAAAACCGGGTCCATGGGACAACGGGATGTTTGCGTTGTCCCAACGCGACTCCGATACTCCTTTCGCGTCGCTCGAGGAGGCCCGTCTCGCTGGGAGGAGAGCGCGGCGCGCGGAGACACGCGACAGGCGGGCTCCTCGCGAGAGAACGTGATGATTCACGAGAGGCGCGCACGCACGCACGCAGCCGCGCGCACACGCACGGGACGAGCGCGCGCGAGTGGCTCGCGCGTCCTGCGCGCGGCGCCCGAAGGCCAAGACCGAGAACGACGGCGTCCCCGCGGTAACACATAGCGACACTCACCGCTCTCGATGTACGGGACCAGCAGCAGCAGCAGCAGGAAGAGAACGTATCCGCACGTGTCACTGAGCATCGTAGTACAATATCCCCGATGCGGTCGGGACACTGGCCGCGCTGGATACCTGGCGTCGGCCTCGCTGCACCAACCACCTCCTCTCCCGCGCGCGAGGACGGGAGCACAAACAACAAAACGGGGAAGCCCCGACGGCGACGGCGGCTCGGGGCGGCGCGGCGCGGCGCGCTCGCCAGCAACAGGGTCGCCCGCGACGAGGAAAGAACCGACGCGTTCCGCACAAACTCCTCTTTATCTCTCTTCTCTTCTCCGGCAGCACTGCACACACCGACACCGCGCGACTCGTTGCCCTCCGCTCCGCTCGCTCGCTCGCTCGCGACGAGAATCTACGTCGGCCGACGGCGAGGAGGCGACGCGAGCGATCGGCTGCGCTCCCGACACGGCCACCGCCACGACACGGACGAGTGTGAGCGCGGCCGCGCGTCTCCCTCTCTCTCTCGCTCCTTCTTCCTTCCCTCGTTGTCGCACTCCGCGCGTCTCCTCCTCTCCCTTGTTCGCCTCTCGCGCTCGCTCGCTCTCTCTCTCTCTCGCTCTTTTTCTCTGTCGTTTCCGGAGCGCGGAGCCCAGAGGTCTACGCCATTATTTTCCCGTCGGGGATCGCGCCTCGCACCGCACCGCACGCGGACCGTGTGGCGTGTCGTGTCGCGTCGCGTCGCGACGACCGACGGAAACCGCGCGCGCACACACACGCGCGCACGCACGCACGCACGCACGCACGCACGTACGTACGCAC
>NW_011967212.1:647769-664565 GCF_000949405.1 Vollenhovia emeryi | reverse complement strand
AATCATACACATATTTGTATTTTTACAGTTTAACACATATTGTTAACGATGCAACACAACTCTGCTGTGGCGAATCGTATCAGTGAGTGATAAATTACTTTTTATTTTAAATTGACGTTGCATATACAATTACTTCTTTGCATGTATACAAATTCTTAAAAATATACAATGCCCAACTATAAACTGCGCGCGCAAAGCGCGCGTTTTGTCATTTCTATAAGTAAACTATAAAAGTGAGATGACGAAACAATATACATATTTCTAAACATAATTGTAGCAATATTTTAACATAATATTGCTACAACATTACTAAAGTAATATTGTAACAAAAGGTGACTCTTTTTAAACCTTAGATAAGCCATTTTTTATCATACTTTATCGAAAATACAATGAGTTAATGGCGTCATTATAATCAATCAACCAGCAATTAGAGTCTCACCTATAACATACAAGCGGTAAAAAAAATCATCTTTTACTGGTGCAGAAAATCACACTTATGACGTAATGTTTAATGTGCTTTAAAATGAAATATGATAAAAAGTGTAATTAACAAATTGGCTCGTTCCTTCAATATGACCGGCATTCATATAGTCAGATCTTACATTCATGACCGTCTTTTTATCTAAAGATGGAACATTTTATTGGCTGCGGAGCATCTAATGATGATCTTAAGACGGTTTTGAAAATAAGATCTGACTATGAATACCGGCCTATACGTTGGAAGTCTCTCTTCTCGCGGCAAAGTTCTTAGCAATGAGCAAAGTCATTGACAGTTTTAGCAGAACTAAAAATTACAAATGTATCATACATTTCAATGTGACGATGGAGACCGCCCCAGTTTCATTTTTTATCAGTGACAAGCGAAAACCTGATTCGTGGAATCAAATTATAGTTATCTGTTAGTAGCATTCCGTTTCCGTTTATATTTTATTCAAAAGTGCAATATATATTAATCTTAATGAATATAACCTTTTCTAATTTCGGCTCCAGAAATTAGATCAATTTCGAGAGCTAATAAAGTCGAGTCAAAAGAGAGCCCGATATAAAATTGCATATTTATCCGCGTGATATTCTTTCTCTCCCCGAAGGCCCGACGACTGGAGGAAATAATTTATCAGATGCAAATTGCGAGCAGTAATTTATATACCGAAGCCACTTATTTAATTTATTATTGAAATCCTTGACGAATGGAACCGAAAAAAATCCGCCTGAATGAAAATGCGTCCGACAGT
Source organism: Vollenhovia emeryi (assembly GCF_000949405.1). Classification (NCBI taxonomy): domain Eukaryota; kingdom Metazoa; phylum Arthropoda; class Insecta; order Hymenoptera; family Formicidae; genus Vollenhovia; species Vollenhovia emeryi. The sequence goes on along the minus strand of NW_011967212.1, from coordinate 663,333 downwards.
GAATTCGGATGAATCCGCGAGCGCAGATCGATCCGCGTACGTCGCCCGGCGCGCCGATCATTCATCACGACGTCCCGAGGAACAAATATCTGCCTCGAAAAATGCACAAACGGAATACGAGACGCATTTATCGCGAAACGCTGCGTATTCCTCAACGTATGGAGCTGGTAGTAAGCAACGCATATTCAACTCTTTGAATCGACCTGAAAAATAACTCCATTTCCTCGGCGCGCTTCCACCGCGCGTTTCCGTTTTCAATTCTCCGTGCCGCGGGTATCGTTTCTCTCCTCGTTGTTAAAAGCCCGAAATACATCCGAGTTTAATGCATAAAAACCGATACAAGCGATAAACGCGTCGGGACATATGGAAACAAAACGGATCAATTTAATTAGACGATTAAGGAACTGTCGGTATAATTGTCACTTCCTTTCGCGTTAACATAATAAAATACCTGTTTCGTGTATACAGTTGACAGATTTATGCTACATTTAAGAGACTTCTCATGTCAAATTTTTTACAAACTTTTGTGTTAACAGGATGTGGCTGGATGGTTAAGTAGTGACAGCAATACTAATTTTAACATAAAATAAATGCAAACCTCAAAATAATGTGAAAGAAATTTGTCGTAAAGTCAATATAGCTTTAGTGGCAAAACTAAAAAGAAAGTATTTTCACATTTTTTCTGATTAAATAATTTCAATATTACAGAATAAAATCAACACTTTTTCTGTAAATTTAAACAAACAAATCTTGTTACTAATAATACGGAACATATATATTGTGTAAAATTAAAAGTAGGTAAACATTGTGTCATTTTTACATTTGTTTTAATAATTTAACATACGAGTTCAATTGACACAATAGCAATACATTAAAATTAACACGAATGTGTTCAAATATTTAACACAAAAACTTTTATCGGCACAGTTTTTAACAAGAAAACACAAATTTTGTATTATGTACGGAGAGAATCTTTTCTTAAAATTTGTCCTGAAAATCATGTAATTGTGGGACATGGCATTTCGAAGAATTTTATGAATTTTACTAATAAAATGTATGATAAAATTTCAAAAACATGGCAGTTTGAACAATTTATGCGAATGTTTTGAAATTTTACCACACATTCTATCAGTAAAATGTATACTAATTATAAGTACAGTTACTAGTAAAATTTAAAAAACATGACATTTTAAACAACTTTATGAGTTTTTGAAATTTTACCATACATTTTACTAATATAATTATACTTACAAGTAAACCCTACCTAAGTGGGGACACACCGATTTTTAAGAGTGTTGAATATGTTGTTTTTCAGCTCAAAATAAGGGACACTTTTTTTTTATACGTCCCCATACGCACTTTTAGGTGGTGAAATACCCCTTTGAAGAAATTTTGATTTTCTCTTTCGGGACGAATATTGATGAAAGTGTAAGAGCCAGAAAAAATTTTTTTTAAATAAACGTTGAATGGTTTTAATAATATTGTAATAGTATAAATTAATTAACATACATTTTACTAGTATTATAATTATACTTAGTATACAGTTTACTGGTAGAGAGTACGGTAAAATTTAAAAAACTCGTACAGTTGTTCAACACGTCATGTTGTCCCACGATTATACGATTTTCGGGATACATTTTTTAAGAGAAAATTCTTTCTCCATGTACATAATTATTATTTCGTAAGCATTATCGAATCAGGAGGTAATCCTTGGGCTGAATTCGCAGCGATGCCGTTAGACGAGCAGGTCGCGCGCGATGTAAGCGATGTAGAGAAAAGTCAGCGAGATGTAACGGCAAGTCCTGAGAAAACGGAGCAGAAACACAAAGGCATTGATACGCGCGACATCAATTCGCCGCGCAGACACCGGTCGAAATCCTGTCTGGAGCTGCGTCTGTTCTGCCTGAGATTGTGCCGCGCGAAGAAAAGATGTTCCGAGCGCGTTCTGAGGAAGCCGACGAGACGAGTTCTCGAGCGAATAAAGGCGCGAAGTAAGGAGTGCGGGAAGCGCGACGATACGGCAGTCGCCGGTGTGTCAACCGCGCCGCATCGAGAATCGATAAGCCATCGGGATGCCCCGAAGAAATCTAGGAGAGGTCGTAAACAAGACGAGGCGGCAGAGGTCGCCGATAAGGACACCAGGGCGGAGAGAAAGGAACGGAGGAAGAGGGAGAGAGAGGCGAGGAAGAGGAAGGCGCTGCCGGAGGAGGAGGAGGAGGAGGAGGCGCCGCCGGTGAGGAGAGACAGGCGCGAACGCGAGGAGCTCGTCTCGCGGGCCGCGGACGTGCGTCCGGTGGCGCGCGACGACGACCTCGTCGCCGAGGACCTGGTCCCGGTGCGGCCGCCATCGATCGCGGACCTGGCGAAGAGCTGCTGCTACTTGTGCGCCCGGAACGCGCTTGCAATCGCGGCCGCCTCCAGGCCGGAGCAGTCCGACAAGTGGGTCCAAGTTTCGGCCCATAAATTTCACGCGGAGACGCCCGCAACGCTCGATAAGAGCTGCAGCCCGATTCTGCTGCTGGTGCGCACCGTGCAGTCGTCCGTCAAAGTGAGGACGCGGGAGACCGGTACCCTCTGCCCCGGCATAGCGAGCGCGGTGCCGCGCGCGAAGAAGCGCAAGAAGTTCGCCGTGTTCCGGGGGCTGACGCGGACCAAGTGTCCGGCGGGACCGCGTGCCGTCTGCGAGACCGGCAAGTCCACCGCCGCCAGGCGCGACGATAACGCGGAAAAACGCGAGCCGAGACACGAGAGGTGCTGCAGGGAGAGGAGCGCCTGACTCGCGCCGTGAATTCTGCCGAAGCTTATTGCTCGAATTAATTAAAGGCCGAATCTTAGTATAACTAGTATGCCCACTCTCTGTCGGCTCTTTGATCTTTTCGGTTTCGATCACGTGGTATTCCGCCGTGTTTTTTGGTATAAAATCTTGTCACACTGATTTTACCACATATACAACATCCGTCTCATTGACTCCACCAAAATAATGGCGGATGCGCAGAAAGGATCGACGCAAAACAAAACAAATGACAGAGTAGGCATACTAGTTATTCTATGGCCGAATCAGACTAGCAATTGCCAACTCGGATTGGACTGGGATTGGCGATTGACGATTGTCCTCTGGCCAATGAGAGTCGATTAAGTCGCTGGCTGCTTTGCTCTTATTGGCCAGAAGACAATCACCAATCGCCAATCCCAATCCAATCCGCGTCGACAATTGCTAGTCTGATTTGGCCTTAACGTTTGATCGCTCGCTGGAGAGAATGATTACATGCATCGTGAAACATTGAATTTTCCATTATATCGCCTCGCCTTGACGGCTCGAGCGTTCGCTCGCGACTTTACGTCGAAGCTCGTAATTGCTCCCGCATTTTCTCCATCGGACTTTGCTCCTTTGCGCTCGTGCGAGATTTCAACGAGAGAAACGTGTCGCGCGTTACTCCGTCAAAGAGAGGAGGAAGGTCTCTCGCGATAGAATATAATTTAGTTGACGCAGAAGCAAAAGTACTTATTCGTAGACGCTCCATTCCCGATACTATTTCACGCTTTTTCCCTCCGTTCCTCCGCACGCTTGATAATTCAGTATACGCCTCTTTCATTTTTAAGCCACATTGCCGCGGCTCTTCCGTAAAGTTTACATAGAGATGCGCGACCCTAACTCGAGCGTATATTTGAATTGCACGTTGCATACGAATCGCTTCGATAGCACATGTAACGCCGCCGCTCGGCCCGTATCTCCTCGTCGATAAATTACACCCTGCCGCGTAAGCTTTGTTCCATTTACGCGCGTGTAAGCGGAAGACGTTAAATTATGTACAATAGTCGGAATCGGAGTCTTACGTACACATAATTATTTCATCGAGGCACAAAATCCCCTTATCCCCCCCCCCTGCATCCCACCGCGATTCTCCGCCACGCAATTTGATGGACGATAAGAAGTTTCCCTCCCCCATCTCGCTCTTTATTAAAAATGGCGAGTCCTGCTCTCCCCCTCCCCCTCCCGGCGCACCTTAAGCCGTTCAATTAAACCGCTTCTTTGTGCCTCATTTCATAAGTTCCTCGGGGGACGAGCACGGCTTTTCTTGACGGCCTCCGCGCTCGGTGGAGAGGAGGGAGAGACGCGAGACGTAGGGCGCGCCGCCTGTATAAACGTCATCTCCATATCGTTTCCATATTATTTTCATGTGTTCCCTACACACAGTGTGCCCCGTACGGCCGTTTCTGTCGCTTCTGCGTCACTTGCACATGACTGCCGCTCGGATGGAATCTCTTGCCTCGCCGGAAACGTGCAAAGTCGCGAGTAAATTTAGAACTCTCGTCCATCTTTCGTGCATTCTTTCCCGTATGCATTACATAAATCCGTAATATATTATATAAAGGCCGCTCCAAGTGACACGTCGAAAGACCGAATCAGACTAGCAATTGTTGACTCAGATTGATTTAGAATCGACGATTGTCCTTTGGCCAATAAGAGCGAAGCAACCAGCGATTTATTCGCTCTCATTGGCTCGAAAACAATAATCAATTGCCAATCCCAATCCATTCCGAGTCGGCAATTGCTAGTCTGATTCGGCCTTAATGTGTGGAGTTACTGCCCTTAAAGCCGAATCAGACTAGCAATTGTCGACGCGGATTGGATTGGGATTAGCGACTGGCGATTGTCTTCTAGCCGATGAGAGCGAAGCAGCCAGCGATTTAATCGACTCTCATTGGCTAGAGGACAATCGTCAATCGCCAATCCCAATCCAATCCCAGTCGGCAATTGCTAGTCTGATTGGGCCTTTACATTCTCTACGTGAATATCGGACTGCAATCTCGATCGATTACCTACTGGAAAGAAACGTTACGAGTAAATTCAGTCTATTTTTTATACGATCCCCCCTGTAAGTATTCCATAAATCTATAATCGTCGCATCTTATGTATATACATGTAACGGAAATAATTGGAACACAACTAATAATATGAAAAAATTGTCCATGCAACTGTGTTTACTTCGCTGCCGCTGGAAACGCAGAAAGTCGTGAATGAACTCAAAGTACATCTATTAAGCACGAAACCTTTGTAATTGTGTATAATCAAATTTTATATACAGTAAAGTCTCAATAATATCGAGAGATCCCGAGGACGCATCGTGAGTGAAAGAAGTCGCTTTGCGATTTGCGCACTTTTACGAGATAGGTACTTATAATTATATATATCAACGGTATCTAAATTTATATAGAATAAGAACACCCGTACGAGATAATGTAAAAAAGAGCAGGAAAAAGGAAAGAGGGGAAGCAACACCAAGGACTCTGCAGTGGCCAACGGAAGGTCTTATTGCACTTCGCGGTCGCCCGGCCGACGATCGACCAAGTAGTTCGAGTCCGCACTGCGTCAGACCGTATCAGAAGACGATACGGCGGCCCGGGTCGGCAAACTAGAATTCCCGTCGTCCGACAAAGGGGCACCGAACATCAAAGGCGCCGCGTAGTACGGGAGAAGAGGATACTGGGTGGTCGGAAAGTACGTCGGTGGGAACAGTCCCTGCCGCTGCGCGATCTTCAACCTGGACGTGAGTTGCTTCTTCCACTTGGTGCGGCGATTCTGGAACCACGTCTTGATCTGCACCTCGGTGAGATTCAGGCATTTCGACAGCTCCATCCGCTTGCTCACGCTGAGATACTTGTCGATCTGCGTGCAGTTAAAAAGTTTGTGTTTAACTTAACAGATGTCACACGTTCCAAACAGTCCATGCAAATCTTTGTCTTAATTTAACATACATAATATGGATAAATGATGATACTAATAACGTCAATATTTTAACACAAAGTTAATGCAAACCTTAAAGTAATTTGAAATCAATAATCAAGGGTCGATTATTTTTCTATCTATCAAAGTTTCAGCTTTATTCTTTTTAAAACATATTCCACTCTTTTATAAGTATGACCAGTTAATTTTCGTAAGCTTATAAAATAAGAAGAAACGTGTTTAAATACTCACTATCTGCAAATTTTTTTTATCAATTTCTAGGAAATTGTTTCTCTTTTGGTCTTTTTAGTAAATTGATTCTAGTTATACCGACTCAAGATCGATTTTAAAAATCAATTTTTTCCAAAGGATCGCCCATCACTAGTAGAACATTGGTTTTGCGCGAGCAATAAGATAACCGCGGACCTCTTACCTTAAACTCCGCCTCGAGTCTCTCCAGTTGTTTCGCGCTGTAAGCTTGACGCGGTTTCCGATCGATGCCCGGTTTTCTCGACCTCCTGCCACTCGGTTTGGGCGCTGCAAAAAGTAATCAGTTCCTCACCTCATCGCGCCAACAGTTACAGAATGTCGCGCGATCGACAATGTCAACTACACATAGCCATTCGCTAATTACGTGACAGCCCCTCGAGACCTCTGACAGTTTCTGACACTGGCATTTTCGGAGATTTATTGTCGTGATAATGAAAATTTAATATTCTAATCGCGCGTCTTAATTGCACGGCTAACTTCGCCGGCTCGGGCTCAATTATCACCTTACGAACTCGAGGCACCACCCGTCGGAGTCCTGTCTAGGATCACCGAACACCTCCGAGACGCGTAGGACTGTTTGCGGAATGTGTGACATCCTACGGTCAACACCATCGTGGCGAAGCGGTAACGAGCTGTGCAAACAGTTTATGACGGAGAACGTTTGGATGCGATTATCATCGTGGTGCAAAGAAGTACTGCATATTTCCTTTCAACAGCAGATATGAGACATTATAACGTAATTAGACGCGCTAAAATAATAGGGTAATTGTTAATCACGTTGGCAAATATCCGCGAATATCGTGCTGGAAGACAAATGCGCGATGCAACATTTAGAGTAGTAACAACAGCTGTTTTTGATGCCATTATTGAACTAAGCAGATACACACGATTCTTCCCTATATAACATTTTATTATCAAACTTAATTACTTATACATTACGAAAATATTATTTAATCTTTTAAATTAATGTAAAAAAATCGAAGAAAATCTGTAGAAAAATTCGACTAATTATTTTCACTATTAGTTTACTTTTAAATAATGTTTCTGATTGAATTGCGCAACTTTATGATTCTTTACCTCCGTAAGACAATTTGTTCACTCTTGCAACTGGCACATATAAGAAAAAGTATATAATTAAGGTGATGTAGAAACGTTGCATTGTAAGGATATTATAAACTCCACACAACGCGTGGGCTTTTGTAACAATCGCTCGAATCCTGAAAAATAGCACAGACTCGCGTGACGCGATACTTCCAAGATAATGCATTCACATAGAAGTAGAAACTTTTTGCTCTTCCCTCGTGTTTAATCACCGGTTAGCCGGGCAGCCCTTACACGACAAGTCAACAAATATAGATGTCACGTATTTGTACAAGACCTTTGCGTCTTTACAGGACCCTTCCAGCGGGTTCTACGACTGCGGAGAACAGTTAGATTTTTATTACGTACAACAGTTTTTAACAGTCAGAATGTCACTTCTTACACTTCTTATGCTCCGCGCAAAAAAATTGTCTTGGATAATTTTAGGTAAATTACATTAATCCCCAATGAACAAATTCGGGCGCATTTCAAAAATATCCCAATGTTTTTTAACTGTGATTGAGTTACGTTTCGGAGTTTTTCTTGCAATTCAGAGAAAGGATCTAACTATCTTTTACGTATCTAGTACCGATTCATTTAATTCATAACGTTACGTTAACTATTACGCAAATCCCGAACTCTCGCAGCTGGTTTTAGAGATTTTAAATGTTTCAATACGCGTAATTCCTTACGCTCAACAGGAAACTTGCTATGTATACCGTGCAAATAATACTACGAGACCCGTTTTATTTCTTTAGCTGTATAACAGCGTAATATAAGTATCTGCCGATCTAACATTTTTCTAGTAACAGAAGTCAGGTGTGGCATGATACGATTTATTAAACATGATAAATGTATAATAGTTGAATTCAATTGGTCGTTTTATCACGTGGAACAGATCACAATATGCGAAATAAAAGTTCAATCATAAATATATTCAGAATCAGACGAGATGATCGCGTTCTTAGAAGTTGAAAGACTGTGGTGACCGGAAAGGAGAATACGCACGGTGACGAAGAAGAAGAACCGGCGGGCCCAAGATTTACGAGTGTACAGAGACATTTAACACCTTCGTGGAAGATAGTTAGACCAACGGTGCTGATAAATGGGCTCCTAACAGTATGGCGGATAGTAGCCGGAAAGGGAGAAACAACGCGATGGCGGATTTTAGTCTTATCCCAAAATCGCGAAATATCTGGGATTTCAACTTAGAGTGGTATAACCTGGGCGAATTCTTCTACAGTTTTATATATAGATTTAACAAATTTATGTGGCAAACCTACAAAAGAGTCGTGAATAAGTCAATACTGAAGAGAGCGACAGTAATTGTAAGAAATTTCAACAAAACGATTAACGAAATATTAAAATGTCGTGTAGCAATTTTACGTGGAGAAATACAATATCGCGATAGTTGATTAAATGCGCGATCTTTACGCGCCTAAGCGTTTAATATTTCGCCAGTAACATGCCGAAAATAGGGGGATGCAACAACTGGGCCACTGATGTGTGCCTCGCGTGTCGAAAAGCTGTTATCGCAGGCGCCTCGTATAATATCCAATATTCGTCGAGGCCGAGAAAGAGGATGCCCATCTTACACCTCTCCCGGCATTGTGCGCGAAAATAGAATTACGGTGGTAAGTTATTACGAGTGGATAATAATTAGAGTCTTTTGTCGTCACGATTCTCTGGCGGCGTTACTGCCTCAGACACGAAGAAAAAGATTTCTAGCACCGCGAGGCTTTCCCTCGGGCGTCCACGTATCTGTAGCATATTCATGGTACATTTCTGTAATTAACTGATAGCGGATTGAATAGTTTAAAAAATCAGACGATTCAAAGGGACGATTTTAACTTTCAGATTCGTTTTCCTGGCAAAAATACACGTTCCTGTAAAATTTAATTAAAAACAGATCTAAAGAATAGATTTCATTTTCCGGCATGTTGAACTTTTCTGGTAATAAAACTATACTGGATTTGGAGACTCTTTGAAAGAAGGAGGAGCAGATATGATCTACCTTCGTGGATACCAAATTAGATTCTAAAGGCTTGAACTTACCTTGTAAACCAAACAGCTGTCCAGGCTTTGTTTGGGCAAACCAGCTACTGTACAGTAACGAGGCTGATGCGAGTGACGTTGCAGAATATGCGGAGGAATCGGATAGCACACCTTCGGAGTACGGCAAGCCCGCATGAGTGTATAAACTCCCTTCTATATCTGTTGAATCGTGTTGCATAAAAATCGTATGCACTAAATTGTTTTTATTAAACGGTAAAATCGTTTCTTGTAAACATGTGACGTCTGCTTGCACATTAGATTGTTCTTTTAATTATCAATATTTTAAAACAACGTATAATATAATTTATATCTACGAAATTGTCCGTACGGTCATCCACGGACTCGCGGGAATCCTCTTTTGCGTTATATTTCGTTACATTTTTTCTATTGTAAAACTCCAGATAGAACTTTAGCATCGAGTATTCTCTGTTAATATTATAAATTATCTTACCTGATCCTACTTTGCTTTTTTAAATAAACAGAAAGTTTTGTTCTCTGGAAGGTCATCAGTGAATTTTCATTGAAAACAGTGAACAAGCGACTTTCACTGGTATACTTGTAACTGCAAATTAGTGACTATTCACTGTTTTCGATGATAATCCACTGGTTGACTTTTAGAGAGTATACTTACCAGTACGTGTGGCTGGTATCGCTGTGGGCTTGACGAAGTGTCCCTCTAGTCTGTCTTCCGCCTCGTCCTGATCGTCTTCCTTATCGCCGGAATTGTTTATTCTTGAGATTTCCCTTTTCTCATTTCTCCCAAGGATGCTGTCGATACTGAAAGCACTAGACGCCGCGATCGGGGACGAGTTTCTTCTCTCGGTCTGCTGTTTCTGAAACTCCCTGTAACCCTCGCAGCTGGAATCGGATGCATACTCGATAGACTCCCGATTGGTGCTCGGTGACATGCAGCCTCTCTCGATGTTGTGCGAGAAGGCCTCGTTCTCACTCGGAAGCGACCGTGTCCGACGAAGATCGTAAACGGCATCGTTCATTTTCTCGCGGTTTTGGTAGAGTTCCATCTTGTGAAAAATCATCGATCTCGACTGCAGTCGACAATTCTAATCTTACTCGGACAACGGCGCGTACGTTCCAACGATAATTTAAATTCGCACACTTAACATTTTTTTCTGATGACTGGAGCAACCAAGTAATCTTTTCACAGTTCTTTCTTCTTTAAGTCTCACAGTTATTAACATAAATTATTTCGGTAGGTTTATGGCTCGATTACAACTTGCCGTATCGTCATTTATACCACCGCGTGTCGAGCCCGAACGATTATATATTTTTTAATCGACGGAATATTCCATATACCGTAAAGAATATCTACGAATCAACTGTAAGCGGTTTAACGCGCGCTTCTTCTTTGATCGATCACACCTGATCCCGTACTAATCTCCCTTCGAACCGTCCGAAAGCAAGTACTTCCGAAAGTATGACAAGTGGCACGTGTCTGTGGTCCAGAGAAGGACCTCCCAGCATCCCCACCAGCTTCCAACGGGAAGGTCATCCCGTAAGGTTGGAAGAATATCTCGCACCTCGGAAAACCCCCCCACTCGCCCGCTATCTCTGATCGGAGTAGGGATCGCAGCGGTTTATAGCTGAGATTTCCTACTTTAGAACTAATAGCTTTCAAATTAATAGCTCACGCGTATTTCTCCGGGAATAACTACAAAATTCTACAAAAAATTAAATAAAACTACCAGAATCTAAGAAATCCACGTAAATTTGAAAGGTGTTATAAAAATCCACATAAAAATGCTAGAATTGGAACGCTTTTGTTAATTTTTGTAGTATTCTAAGCAGGTGTTTTAATTCTTTAAGATTTTGTTGTGTTTATAAAATTTTTTAAACTAGCAAAGCTTTGTACGAATTTTTACAAAATTGTACATTTTTATGAAATACTACTTGCAATAATTTCTTCATTTGAGAACATTGTAAGTTGTGGTACTATTTCGTAGATATTTTTACAAAAAAATTAATGTTTCAACGAAGATATAAAAATTTTTACAAATTTCTATTTCAAGTAAATTTTTTGTAGTTATTTATAGACATTTTTTCCGCTAGGGTTATTTGTGAAATTTTACCTATTTCTTTGTACAGCGAATTGTAACACGCACTGCTGTCTTTATCATCGAATTTATAAACAATCAACGAATCTGTGAAAAATTAAATAAACGGTAAAAGTGCGTTTCTAAGATTACAATTTTCATAGATTCTACGGGTTCGCATTAATCATTCGGTGACTCTATTCATCGATGGCCTTCATTAAAATTATACGCGTAACATCAAAAGAACTTATATGTTTTCAATTGCTTTTCCTGTTATATTTTAATATAATAATTAAATGTGTATTTTATATACAAGAAAATTATCACTTCGTCAATCACTAACTTATTTCGTACGTGTCTTTATTGCGTCTATCGAGATATCGCGTTTCTCATCGATACCATCGGTACAGCATAATTTTGTAAATTCATACGACGGATCTATATTTCTATTTTATCGAGGTATTCGCGCGTCTTATACGGTCCTTTCCAAAAAAAGTGCTTGAGCTCGACGATTCGGCTTGCGCACTAGCGAATTTTGCCACAGCGAAAAAGGGCTCATCTGGGATCAAAAGGTGGATCTGCGATTGGTCCCAAACGCGCAGGATGCTCGCGCAGCAACCGCCTTCTTTGACCCCTCTATCTCGGAACTTTATGCCAGTAAAACGATGGTCGCTTCTCTCTTTCCCGTTCGCGCTTTAGCAATGGATAAACGCCTCTGCCACGTGAAGAACATCATGAAAAAGTACCGCAAAACACTTCTTCACGCGTTTAGCGAACTACGCGCAGTGGCTCTCATCGCACGTCAGAAACGTCGCATTTCTTCGTTATATCCGGACGATTGTATCTCTTGCGTATGACTTTGCAATTTATCAGAAGAGCGACAAGCCAGTGATTGCAATACGCAGATTTTGCTAAAATCTGAATTGATATATGACAATAATATGTCTACGTGAAAGATTTGTAATTTAATCCACAGAAAAGAGTGAATTTTTCGACAACAATTGAGACACGAATGTGAGATATTTCCAAGGTAGAATCAAAAGTAGAAGTGAAAACGATACCTTCCGCATTGCGTTGTTTCCGTGATTCCAGCTTCCGTTGTTGATGATAGCCCTTATCGAAGCGTATCGTGCTATTTCTGTTTACGGGCACGGTGTGGCGGCCATTTTCGCGAATGGCGCGTCCATTAGTCTCCGGGCTACCCGTGCCAATCTCAATGTTCATCCTTGCGCGCCGTAAATCCACTCGGCTCCACGCTTCCGCGGCTAAAAGGACCAATGGCGATTGTGAGCCCTTTCTACCGCGCGGCTCCTCGTCATCGATCCTCTCCCCGATCCACGTCTGAGTTATTTCGTCTTTGTGGAAGAGCGTATATCATTCTTTTCATGTACATTAGACACCTCAACACGCGGTGTCGTGTTCTGAAAACACAGTCATTATTAATCCTTCAATATTCCCCGCTTACATTTGGATAACATAACTATTATACTTGAAAAAAAAAAGCTTTTCGACCCAACATAAGCGATAGTTTATATTAGCGCTGACTGAGAGTCGACTGTACCACTTGGAAAAGTCGCTTCCTGTTTTATAAACGGCGGGAAACTTAATTAAAGAAAAGCAAGGCGCATCTTTAAAATTCCTTGCCAAAAATGGCCACAACTTCCTAGAGGCCCTATGCTCTTACTAGAATTTACTATTATTTAAATAAACAAAATATGTCGATTCTTAGAGGAAAGTCCTCTATTATGAGATAGGCTCCTAATATGAGACACTGGGATTTCATCGTCCAATTTCACAAATCTTTTTTCGGTAACGATTACGCGCACGATCTAACAATGAATTTGCCACTAAACAGTTTTCACTCCAAGGGCAATACATTCATAGTGGAATCAACCCCGGTGATGCCTATTCAGCAGAAACTCCGTTAGCTCATATTAGGAGCCTACCTCATAATAGATTGTGATATATTTAGAGATAGACAATAGAGAGAAAAAAAAATTAAATGGTTGAATTTTTTTACGCATCTCTTGGACATTGTCATCGAATCGACGAGATTCCTATCTTGTTGCGTCTGGCGAGCTGGTTATTTCTACTCGCAATTAAACGCGGATTTACGTTCACTTGTCCCGCGTCGCACACGCCTTCTTGCACGCTGCTCATACACGGGGTTGAACATTTTACATGTACTTGCGACCGCGACAAATATTGAATCTTAAATACATGAGGTGAAATGCGCTTAAGGCGCGTCTTAGGTGCGAAGAGAGGAAGTAACGACATGGTCAACGCACACGTTAATTTACGACCGCGGACATTACTTCCTGGAAACTAGCGTGGACGCGTAAACGTGCCTCCCAAACCTTCCGTAATGGCTTGCGTGCTTGGCGGAAAATCATTTTTTTAAACGTTAAAATTAAGATTTAATTAAAACCCACGCGATTGCGCCCCCTGCAAGCTGGCACTTTATTCGAGATCACGATCTAATTAACGCGGACAGCTCCCGCCCGACACGCTCGATGCGTCAGCATACGCTCGGATAACGCACGATTATTTGCGATTTATTTGCCTTATGTGCCGTCCACGACGGCGTCCGACCGCAAATGTTTCGAATAAACGATCCATTTGCTCGCGGCGAAGTTTACTCTCACGTTTGATGCACGCTGCGCCACGTAATTGAAACGATCAATCAAACACCTGAGAAAAGGAGGGTGAGCTCACGCGTGCACAAACCGCACCGCGGGTCGCGTTCACGCAGAGGGAGAAGGTGCGAACACCTCGACTGCGAGCAATTAAGAAACCGTATCCTCCGTGTCCTCCCGAGTCGAAATTTTGGTACTGTTTTAACACTTTTAATGATAATTTACATCTACTTAGCTGATCTATATACCTGCATAGACCAGCAATAACCTACTTTGATGACATTATATTTTTTTACTCCCCCCTTGAATCTTTAATTCTAAAAATTTACTTCAGCTCCCACTTAAAAGGCCCTACTTTAATGCTAAATTGGCAAAAGTAGACATTTCCGACACTATCAGTTTTAAAGTAGGAGTAAATTTTGTACTTGCAGTTCGACCTCCTTCACTGTCTTAGGTCCTACTATATGTATACTAGAATTAAGGGTTCAACGTAGGACCAAAATTTCGACTCGGGCGGCGCTGAAAATATTTTGCGTAGCAAAATCGCATCGCGTAAATATATACTTTTTTAATATCCCAATCTACTGAACTCTACTTCCCTAACACACGGTCGATTATAATCGAGGAACGCGCCTACTATATTTTAGTAAACAATAAATAAGCGGGAGAGAGTTTAGTGATTTTTCGTTTATTTTTGCCTGATATACCGGCAGCTCCGCGACACCATTAATAATCGCGTGAGAAACGTTTATTTCAGTCGGCAGGAGGAGACGTGAGGATTCTTTCGAAACTGCGCGATTAATTTTCAGTAAGCTCGGCGTATAACTGGCCGCTTTTGGTGTGTGTACAGATATAGCCACTCTCGCGAGATATTAGACAGGTGAGCGCGTTCCCAGGGGAACAAAGGCCCCATTACCCTGTCTTACCACCTCGACCCGGGCGGACGTCCCGACAGACCCTCCGCTCTTGAAACATTCATAAGAGCGTTGTAAGTGGTTTTTAATAAACGTATTTAATCATGAGTGTCGGATTACGGATTAAATCGGTGGGCGCTGTCACCAATCGGGGGGATTAGTCATGAATCTAAACAGATGCAACCCGCCTTTCGCAGGTATGCGGGTGTCTTGTCATTTCCATTTGCATATATCGGCGGGTCATCACTTTATTTGACAGCTTCTCAGCTCTTCTAATGGCAATTCAAATTCGATAAAATTTTACTTGAATGATTTGGCTTTTCCGACTGCAAAATTTGGTAAATATTTTTTTCGCAAGTTGTATAATTTAAAGATAAAATGTTAATCTATTTATAACGTTATGTAGTGCATAACACTATGACAGATTTAAATGTATGCATTAGACCTTTTTCCGTTTATAATTTAGTTATTTATGTATAATTTGATTATATATTGTGTTATGTATATAATATACAGGGTGGGCCATTTTAATTTATACAGTCGATTTTTTAAAAAACTAAAAGAGATATGAAAAAATGTTTCAGACAAAAGTTGTATGGTTTCGAGGGGGACATAAGATGGTACCATAGGTTTGACCTTGAAGAGTAATTTGAAGGTCACATGAAGGTTACCTTCAATTTCTTAAATGGAACCTACTATTTCTCGTTACATATTCTTGTAGGTTATCTCGAGAGCTTTCCAAAACACTATAATAAAGTATTTTTTTGTTAAGAACTTTTTGAGTTATTAAGGTTTGAAAGTTTCAATATTTAGACGTAAATTACAAAATATTT
>NW_011967212.1:630335-646830 GCF_000949405.1 Vollenhovia emeryi | reverse complement strand
TTCAAGGTCAAACCTATGGTACCATCTTATGTCCCCCTCGAAACCATACAACTTTTGTCTGAAACATTTTTTCATATCTCTTTTAGTTTTTTAAAAAATCGACTGTATAAATTAAAATGGCCCACCCTGTATATAATAATATCTAAAAATATATTATATATAATTTGATTATGTATTATATATTAGATTATATATTATACTTAATTACAGCGAATATTGTTCTTGATAATGTACTTGAACCTGTAAATAAACCTGTTGTAACGCAGTCCAGGCAAGGTTACGGTTAAAGCAATTATTTCTAGCAGACAAGCGAATTACTACAAGAGCGTGTCGCCTTGTCTTCAGTCACAGTCATCTCCGCGTTTCAGTGACAACTCCCGTAGAATGGCGCCAGAAGATCCGTCGAAACGCGGTGGAAAGTGCTCATTACGAACTTATGAAATCATATATCTTTTGGAAATCTTTTTCGTAATTTGTACAATATCGGCACAAGAATGCTTCGACGACGGCAACGAGTTTTGCATCGACCAAAACGACATACTTTCCGCGGATCTTTTACCTGGATCGTTTCTATTTGGCGAACAATACAAAACTAGTGCTCCCAAGGCAGTGGTAAGCGGAACCGTTGACGGATCTTTTGATAGCGCGTTATACAAAATGGAATATCACAGGTAAACTTTCACGTACCATCCGATCTGAATGAACAAACTGAAAATGTAGGCGTGTACAACTTCGACACTGAATTTATATGTGAAATTAGGAAAAGAATGAATGAGTATCTTTGTCACGGCTACATGGCGGAGGAAATCTTCAAGGAAGTGAGCACGCCTAGAGTGAAGCGACATCCGGAATCTCCATCAGCTAACAATGTGCACAATTTCTTGGGCGATGACAATGTTACAATACACGATAAACTTTTGGCCGATGAAGGAAGTTCGAGATATAAAAACTGGCTACAACGGTAAACATGTAGAATAAAAATGTCTAAATTTTATCATCCAAATACAGAGAAAAGTCCTCTATTATGAAACAGGATTTTAATATAAGATAGCGGAGTTTCTGCTAAATTTTTGTAATTTTTCATCATATATAAACAAGTATTTACACAACAAAGAGTAGCAAAAATTTTTTTGTAAAAGTACATAAATTTATATATTTCCGTTATTAATAGTATTATGTTATATGTAATTTTACATACTTCTTTTACAGTGTGGTTTCGCCAAACGTCGCTTAATTTTAATGTTAGTTTAATTCATGTTTGTCTCTTTCTAAGGTAACAGTTGGAAAGAGACAAAGAACGAACTAAGCCAAGCTTAAAGTTTAACGTTTGCAAAACCGGGCCTTACTTGTAACTTTGACAACTGTTATACAATTATTACAATGATATTATAAATTGATATTGTATATTTAGGATAAAAAATTCACTCCTCTACTATAAAATGTTTTATTAATTCAAAATTTATTTGTGTTCAATAAATTATTAGAGATTTTAATGCTTGACACAAAATGATTTTTATTAAAAATAAATGTAATATTATATTAATATTAATTATAATATTAATTAAAAATAACGTTTCTAATTTTACTGTAGTGCTCTGCAAAATACTATTAGACAATTAATAAAGTCTTTTTAATTCGTATCTATAATAGAACAACGACGCTGAACGACGTGTATCGGCACTACACGCCTCGCAAGAAAATGAAACGGAAACAAGACGTCCAACATGACGACATTGAGGAGTTCGACGGTGAGGTGACGGGATACGCGATGCAAGCTCCTCTGCCATCGAATGGAAAAGCGGGCGTCTATGAACCGTCCCAGGAAGGTAGATTGCAGAAGCTAGCGCAGAACATAGCGCGCCGTATGAAAGTCATATTTACATATTCCACGAATAGACGACATGCTGTCATCGTCGACTGGACATTTTTCCCTCCATTACGGACCTTCATCTTCGTACGGCCATCATCATGGCGATCACCTTGGACATCATGGCGACTTTTTTCCGTCCTTCCACGAGGAGTACTATTATGGGCCTCACCAACAGGATCATCAGCAGGATCATCATCATGAGGAGTACGCTAAACCCTCCTACTCCAAGGGAAAGGGCCATGATCTGTCTATTAAGGATTTCTTCGAAATCGCACTCACCGCACTTGCGTTCCTGGCATTCGGGCTGTTCGTCATTCAGCTCTTGATGAATTGCACGGTATTAGAAAGAAACTCGTTTATAAGATGTGTCCTATCATTTTCTAAAATATCTTTTTAAGGAGAATATCTAATTCGCCAAAAATATATTCAAACGTTTGTAACCCCGATAGGAAAAGGTCTCAAATATTGTGTAATAATTGCAGTGATTCGCCAAAACGCAGCTGTTTTGCTGACGTACTATTTAGAAATACATTGTGCAAATATTTGTCAATATTTGACGAAATATGTACCCATAATTCCAGCATTCCAAATTTCATCCAGATCTCGTCACATACCTAATTCTCTAAATATTTTCCTATCGGGGTATATGTATTTGCGGCTCCAAACAACTCCCGTTACGTATTTTAGGATTATAGTGGCAGCAGGCGAATCAGGAGACACGTGATTTCTCTCTCCTCGTCTGTCATTAGCAAAGAGGATTTGAACGAGCTGTCCTATCGCGTTTTGAGGTCCGTCGAAGCAGCCATGGTCGCCGAAGCAGACTCCGGTAATTGTCTGCGCAGGATACTGTGCGAGGATAATCAATATTCCAAGGGGACTAAGGACGATCGTAGAATTTGGATTCCCGTTTGGAGGTAATAGATTGCGTAATGGTAATCATTGTATATTTTCGCACACAAAACGATCGATGTAAACTTATTATCATCCCGTAAGTCGGTCGATGCGTTATCAGTGGTCGACGATTTCGAGTTATATCTCGATAACGTCAGCACCCTCTTTTTCAGCTTGGGCATGAGTTGGTTGTCGGGCAGAATGCTACACAAGACTCCGTGGTCGGCAATGTTGGATTCTGTGAAAGCATCTATTCTGGGCTTGGGTGGCGTCAACTGCGCCTCTTTCTACCCGGACTGCGATCTCGAGGGGGAAAGGACTAAGAGGCGTCGCAGAAGAAGGAAATAATCAATGCTTTACAAGGCTTTACGAGGCTAGTGTCCATACACAAAATGAATTAAACGGCAGCACGTGGAGAAATCTTCGACATAATTTGTATTCATGAATAATAAATTGCAGTATAGTTAAGGGGATCCTAAAGCCATCTGTTTTATCGACATTCTGTGTTAGAGAAAAAATGCAAAACTCTTTTACAGAATTAAAGCACGCAGCAAAATCTAGACTGTACTGGTCGACTTTATATTTAAAAAAAACGAAAAAACAAAGCTTCCTCTATGAGGAAGCAAAATTGACAATTTCACTAATTTTTGTGCACTTGACGACAATATTTGCTTGATACAAGAATTCTACAATAAATATATACAAAATGAGACCAGCATACTCTAGGGCAGGGGTGGGCAAAATGCTGCCCGCGGGCACTCAGCCGACGGGCATGCCCCCACTCCAATCATCGCCCCACCACGTCTCAATCATATTCGGAACTATACTTCTAAAGCGCGACGTTCTTTCCCACTTGCCGAAACTGTCTCCCCACTCTTGCCGAAACTGTCTCCCCACTCTTGCCCGACACGCACAGCTATTGCCCGCGGGCAAACGGGCGCCCGCGGGCAGTGAAAGTTGCCCAGGCCTGCTCTAGGGACATCATATAAGAACAATATCGTGCAATTAGAACTGAGATTAATAGCCTAGGAAAAAAGATTATTTCTAATAAACGCAAGTCCAGAAATCCAAGTCTAGAAAAAGAGAAAAAGAGCAGTACGGCGTGTAGAAATAGTTGCAGGCTTTTTCGAGTAAAGCTATGGTGTTGACGATGCTAGAATTCGATCCAAAATCTCGGTCTGAGCAGTGTGTAGCTAATAAAATTGCCACTTTTTCGTAAAAGCTGCAAATTGGTTGGCTACAAATTTTTCGGACCGAGTAGAACTTGGAATTAAAAATGCTGATAATTGACGCTTTTAATTCCGTCTCCTATCTTATTGACACTGATCGAGTTCACCAGCGGCTTTGGGATCCCCTTAGAATGTAATCAGTGCATCATTGTTTATTACGACTATCGGCATTGTCTCTGCGAATATATTTATCATTGACATTACGTGGAATTGGCAGAAGCGTGGCATATCTGGACCCACTAGGGCATACGTGGAAAATGTTTCTATTACATCTGTCCTGCAATGGCTGACGATTTGTTAAGATCGGTAATTTACGTTCATCGCACAGCGTCCGAAACTCCGCGATCTGAAAAAATTAAGTTCATCATGAGATAAATTAACTGTGCGACAATCTTATTCTCTTTAATTATTCAGGCCGCTTGTAGCTTTGCCAACATGACATAACTCACTTGATCAATGGATATTCCTAATGGCTCTCTGCTTATTAACCAAAGTACACTATTTCTGATATTTGTCATGGTTATGGAGCCCCAGTAAACGAAGTAATCACGTTGGAAGCATCGCATAATATTCGATATAGGGAAAGGTATTAAACGAATGGAAGAATGAGCTGCTTGGATAAAGGGTAATGTATTTACGATGTCATCCAGAAGCGGATTAGGGGCCGCCTGCAGCTGAATGTAATATTATTTTTAAGACACGTATCTAGCTGACATTAAAAATTTCTATTGAAATTTTGAAAACACATATTCGAAAACGTATCAAGAAGTAATGTAGAAAAGATAATCTAATATAGAGCCATTATATAATAGAATTAATTTATTCGATATAACAGAGACACGTATTTTTAATACCTGGAAGAAATACACTAATATGGTGACGCCGTCATTTTGTCGAAGAGCCGCTATTTGAGTGCCGTAATCACTCTTATAATGTACCGCGTGCAGCTCCATTGGCATGCTTTGTGGGCAAACGCGTTTGGATTAAAAAGCCACGTAAACGATTAGCTTAAAAACGTACACGGTGAGAAATGACTCGTCGATCGATGTCGAATCGATGTCGAAACGATGTCGAGTTATTTCTCGCTGGGTAGGCAATAAAAGTGGGACCTTCCACCGTCAACGTGGTGTTCGCTACCGTCCATGTCAGTCTTGCCCCAGTGGAAATGAAGCTGCGAGAAGACATAGCTGCTGACGAAAGGGCCACCGTATAAGTACGGCTCTTCTTCGCGCCACGTTGCACTAAGCATGACTATGAATAATAAACGCAATTACTATCAGAGACGCGAACGCATTTAGATGTTGCATGTTGCTCCCAGGTTTTACCAGTGTATCCAGTGTTGGTAAGTTTTAATTTTTTTGGCGTGACATTGTAACTGGGCCACTGTATAGGATTTAGATTCACGACTTTCATGTGGCTGATATTCAAATCGATCGGCGATCTCAATGTGCCATCGGTGCGAGCTAATTGTTGTATAAATCTAACTGTTTCTTCATGCTCGTATTCGTGGGGATCTATGTATACATAATTACGAGAGAAAAAGTTATATTTAATTTAAAAAGTATAGTATATATCGCACCTGTCGAAGAATTCATTCCGATACGTTATATGATATACATTACTGGCCAATTTAAAGGCTTCAAGCCATTTTCAACATAACATTTGATTTGATTTTGCTTCGCTCGAACTTCAATTGAAACATTTTATCGATACCGAGCACCATCGATAATAGAGCACTCTAGAGAGACCACAGGAGCGCGTCGTTAATGTTTCTATTCTTCAGTAAATTACTGGCAAAGACATAATTTGAAAAGTATTTACTTGGGGGTATGTGCGCACATGCAAAACACACACGCGCGCACACACACACACACATTTGCTTATTCGTAAAAATAAAAATGTTTCTAATTAAAATTTAAAACAAACTTTATCATATTAAACTTTTCAATTTAAACTAAATTAAAAACTGAAATATATTAAAAGAACTTTAATTTACAACATAAAATTGTAAGTTTCTGATAAACGACTATTTAATAACAACTTGTATGTATGTTATGCGTATTATTAACCCGCTTAACATAAACTGTCAAAATACACGATAACAACCGCTCATGAAATATGACATGCTCATTTACACGATTAATTGTTACTTAATTAAACATCGCGGGAAAAGAAAATACTTAGCCGCAAGTATCGTATATACGTACCTTATTTAAGAGTGGAAAGCACGACGACTGTAGTCGACGGATTGGGAGATAAAATAAATGTAGGCTCTCATTTGAAGGAATAAAACATCGGTTGTTTTTAAACAGGATACGTGAAATAATTTACTGGCCCCTCGAAAATGGATTTTGCGCGAAAAATCGGTAAATCGGAAAAGCCCCAAATCTGGAAGACTCGTGACCCGTTTGTTACGATCAGGGATAACCTTCTTTCCGAAGATACGTCTTTTTCGGAAGATCGTCGTTTCGTGAATTGGAAGAAATGGCTTGCCGAGCGGAGGAAGCAAACTCGTCGCGTCGAGTCTGTTACTGGTCGTTCGCAGGCCGATCAAGTACAGAATTCCACAGAAAGGTTTCGCGCCTTCGTGGAGATGAAAGACCTTATGGAACACGCCGCCGGTACCGTGTTCACCGATAAGTATCGCAGTGGACCGGAATTTTGGAGAACGCCCGAGTTCCTGCCGAATCGCGGCGATACCTGCTTGCCGGAGATATCCTTGACTCCCAGCAGGAAGGACTTGAATCTTCGCCCGGACTTGATGCACGTCGGACTGCCGGATCTAATGGCAAAGGAGCGAGCTCTCGCCTCCCAAAAGGAAGAATTCTGGAAACGTAGCGAGTATCTGAAGACGCGTAAGCTCGAACTTGCCGAGGAACTCGCACTGCTGCTGCCCAAGGAGCCGGAAACGGCAACGCTGGCCATTCAAGGACGTGCGTACGAAAGGAAGAAATTACCGCTGCTACGAATTCCGCCGGTAACCATCACGGAACCTGATGAAGATGAGCCGCGCGGGGCTGCCGATCAGGCAGCGGTTCTGAGGATCCAAGACCGAGAATTCGTCTGGCACGGATCTCCCTCCGGAAGAACGGAGCCAGTGGGCACCGAGCCTATCGTGTGGTCGCTAACTTTTGCGGGTAAACCCAATGAACGAATCGAGAGAGAGATTGTCCTCGAGAATAAAGGAACCCACGTTATCACGTATTATTGGCGATACTCGCCCTTCCGGACGTACGGCGTGTCTCTCGAGAGACGGGGCAGTCCGTTCTTCTTCAACAAGACGAACGGACTCATACTTCCGGGGCAGATCGTGAGGCTCGGGGTGTGGTACCGATCCGGGACACGTGGAGTCTTCACCGAATTTTGGCGATTCGTCACGGAGCCGAAATTAAGTCCCTCCACGTTCGTATTCCGATTCTGGGGCTGCGCGACCGATATCCAAGATGAAGAACTGACCGATCGCCAAACGATCGACGAATACCTGAATCGCTGCGTTCGAGACTCAATGATACGCTCGATCGTCGAGGAGATCATGACTAGAGTGGAGCACAGTGAACTACTGGAGCCGCCTCGTGAGACGTCACTCTCGCAAAGTGACCTGTTCGTCTCCCAAAATCCTTATCATCATTATCATCCGGGTATCGTAATGCAACTACAAGCAATATATTTTGACGTTGCCGGTAAGAGCACGCCAGCCTGGAATTTGTCACTAGACACTCTGCGAGGTATTCTTTTGCGGATAGAAAATATTAATTACAAACGCGACATGCTGGCCCGATTTAACAAACTTTGCAAACAAAGTCTAAGGCCAAGATTGATCGAACCTGATATCGCGTATCTCAATAAATATGACGCTGCGTATAATATTTTATGTGCCTTCGCGAATCTGTTTGAAAATGAAAGTGAACTCGTGAAGAGGAACAGTCTGACGCGAGAAGAGCCTGCAACGCCGATGGAGGTAGAAGAGAAATTGACGCCCGTGTCTCAAAGATCCAATAACAGTTCGCTAGAAATATATAGCAAGAAAATAAGTGATCAGTCAGAAACTATACTAATGCAGAAAGAGGAGGAAAGGTCCAACTTAAATTTGCAATCTTATAGAGAAATATTTTTTATTCGTATATATAAAGCGCTGGAAGAAACCATAGAACGAGTTTGCTCCACTGTCGATTCTTTTCATAGACTTAATGAGTTGAGGCTTAAGATTTAGTAGCAATTATATTTATTCTCAAGCAGTAACAGATAATAAACTTTCAAATTTTTAGTAAATAATTTTTATAAAATGTGTGTAAATATTTAACGTATAGAAATTAATTTATACACGTATTATGAAAATTTGAAGATTATTTTAGACAATTTCTGTTGAAATTTTGTTCAAATTAGCAACTTTGAAAATCTGTAGCAGTTTATTAAGTTGGTAGTATTTGTCTCTTTCTTAAGGGACAGCTAAAAATGTTTGTCGTCCTTTTAAAAGTTGCACGTCTCTCCAATTCGATTTTATAAATTTGCCATTTTTATCCTTTAGTTTTCGGAACTCGTTAAGCTAGAAGGTTTATTAATTGTGTACGTATATTAGCCTTGTACTTTTTCTAATAATTGTAATATTTCAAGTGACAAATATTATTAAAAGCATGATAAATATATAGAGAATAATTATTACAGAAACTTTAAAGAAATCTTTGCGCTGTTCATATATTTGGCACAACTTAAATTGAATAACTAACTTGGCAAGATTGTATAGGAATAATGGCTGGAAATATGATCCACGTAACGCAGTCTGAATTAAAATCTATGTTGTAGAAATTGTAGGATCCGTGATATGTGTAATAACTTGGACAGTCTGTTGCTATTCGCATCCAAGATAAAGAATCTAAACAGCACAAAAGTATTGTCAAATTTGAAACATCGTATACAATACGGAACACATTCTGCTCTGTGGATATTAACTTGCTGGAATTTTTATATCTGACCCAGGATTCTGAATATGCTTGAGATTTTCAGAGATTCTTTCAAACTTGACATTGTACAATTGACAAGGTCCCGATTGAACCTATGAAACAAAATTGTTAATAATGGATAAAAAATATATTTAAAGATGTAACCGTGTATAAATAAATGCACCAAGAATAGATAAGCTAATATGCAAAGACCATCGCGATGTTTCAAACATTCCTCGAAGGTAAGATATTTTCGGTTCCAATGCACCAAATGGCATTCCATGGAAAACCTGCGTGAATTTGAATAAAGAATCCGTTAAAATTTTGCAAAAATTACCGAAACGAAATTTCTTATTTTAACAAATTAATAAAATTTGTATGGCTCAAATGTGATAAACACAAATTTGAAGGAATAAAGGACTAAGAGCCGATTTCTTAGTCCTTTATTCCTTCAAATTCTTATGTTAAATTGACAGCTGTTGAGAGCGCATTCTTACCAAGTACCATTGATCGTATGTTCAGCACCTCTACAATCGTTCTCGCCCCAGTGAAAGTGCGCATTGTGAAATTCGTACTTGTCATTTCCGAGCGGTCCACCAGACACTGTCGACGGGATTCTGTCGCCGTTCAAAAAAATAATTGCTGAAAAGAGAATTTAACATCTAATCGCGCCCCGTAACGATACTAACAAATCTATTTCAGTACAAAATAAAGGAAATTACCCTTTCTGCCGTCATTAAATAAAGTTGCGTTTCCATCTTTTAACCAGTGGCCATTTAAGATTAACGGCGGAAATCTCGCAAGTCGCGCAATTTTGTCATTTAAATCGATCGGTGCTTGACCACTTTTTTGCGTAGCTCAAAAATATATTTATTTATACAATATAACGTAAAACTTGTAACATGAAGCACTCCTAACCTGATATTGTTGCCAATTACTCCAATATTTTACTTACCTAGTTTTGTATAATTCGCCATTATTATGCTAATCGAGAATTATTCATTGTAGAGCAAACGGTAATTCAAAAATTTTGTACAAGCGGTAAAGGTATTTTTAAATTGTATGTCATACTATACATTTTAAGTAAATCCAATAAGTTACTGATCCTTGAAGTTAGCTGCTAATCTATGCAGCTACATTTTATATTGCTACAATTATAATACAAGGATACATCATATCACAGGATGTATCCGTATTACAAGAATTTCAGTAGAAAACTTAAATCCTCGTCCATTTAATTTGCATTTCATAAAATAAGAATACACAAAGAAGATTCTATTTTACATATATGTATAAAGACCTGACCCAGAGCAAGCAAGCGAGCGAGCACAAATAACATATTCTTCAGCGACAATATTCGTTCGTATTTATTCATATTTGCATGCTCTCTAGATTCGGTTTAATTCCTTCGCAATAATTCCTTTGGCAAAGAAATTTTAGAATCCTATAAAATACATATGTATATAGGGTGAGTCGTAAAGGCTGCCCCAACCTTTTACCACAAGTGGTGAATTATCGAACGCAACTGTAGCCAACTCGGGGAAAAAAAATGGATAAAATTTCGTTCTACATGTCTCAGTCATGTAATATCTAATTACATTTCTCGAGAAATAATTAGATAATACGTGATTGAAACATGTAGAACGAGATTTTACCAACTTTTTCCCCGAGTTGGCTACAGCTGCGGTCGGTAATTCATCGCTTATGGTAAGAGGTTCGGACAGTCTTTACGACTCACCCTGTATATTGCTTTCGACCGATCAAGCTACCGTATCCTTTGTGGCGAAGAAGATCCTTCTCCCGCGAAGAAGGTGTTGCGATCTATAGTTCCTTACTATATGCTCCCATTTGTGATCGTAAAGACTTCTGAATGCTTCGATCTATGATAACGTGTAAATTATTTTATACGTGAATATGTACACAAAGTGCACATAATTTGAAAGTTTAATTAATAGAGGAAAGTCCTCTATTAATAGCGTAAAGACTTCTGAATGCTTCGATCTATGATAACGTGTAAATTATTTTATACGTGAATATGTACACAAAATGCACATAATTTGAAAGTTTAATTAATAGAGGAAAATCCTCTATTAATACCATAATTTCGCAATGATTACACGAAAGTCCTCTATTAATAGCATAATTTCGCAACGATTACACGATCTAACAATGACTTTTCCACTGAACAGATTTCGCCCCAAGGGGCGAATAAATTCTTAATGGAATCAACTGATGATGGCTATTAATTTAACAGAAACTCTGCTATTCCATATTAGGATCTTATCTCATAACAGGGGACTTTACTCTACATGTATACTTTTAATATACCTGACGAGACGACATTTTTATTGCATTCGGCACAATTATCCAAGTAACGCATTCATTATAAGGAGGAAAAGTGAGAGAGCCTGGGTAAGTATAATATCCAGGAGATGTGCATGCCTGCATCATCCACTGTAAGCAGTCTAGAAGTAAATTATGAGTGCAATTATGAGTCAATTAAAAAATAATAATATTGCAAATAATACTTTATGTAATAAGTATTATATAATACTTTTATGAATATTTTACTTATGATATATTGCGAAAGTATTCTATAAAATAAAATGAAGATGTATACACGGAAAGAATTTTCGTAATCGTGGGACAACATGGCATTTCGAACATTTATGAGAATCTTCTGAAATTTTTCTAGCAAAATGTATGGTACAGTTTCACAAACTTTCATAAAATTTTTCGAATGTTGTTCCACGATTACATGATTTTCAGGATAAATTTTACGAGAAAGTTTCTCTATCCGCGTACAAGTTTTTGTAAAAAGTCGCTCTCACTGTTAACTGCAATGGCGGGAAAAAAGGGACATTGCACTGATAATCACGATCGATCTATTTTATAACTAATTAATTCAATACAGATTATGGAAGATCATATTACCCGGAGTAATATTTACTGCGCTATCCGTCCGTTTTATTTCCGAGAGTTTATCAGTGATTGGAGCAAGTGCAGGATTATCTGGAATCCCAGGACAGCCGACAACCTTTTTTATCATAATTATACATTAATAAAACTGCCACAGCGATCCAGCGAAATGATTTCCCGCAAATGATATTGTCTATCATAAAAACGGCAGGATTCTGACATGTCGGATTTTAATTAATTCTCGGTCGTACCTGCATGAGGTAGGAGAGTATTGCGATTCCGTCAGATTTGTCGTAACA
Source organism: Vollenhovia emeryi (assembly GCF_000949405.1). NCBI lineage: Eukaryota > Metazoa > Arthropoda > Insecta > Hymenoptera > Formicidae > Vollenhovia > Vollenhovia emeryi. The sequence continues at coordinate 634,685 of NW_011967212.1, read as the reverse complement.
CTTGTCTATCGATCCGTAACGTGTATTCCAATGCATAACTTGTGCCTCCATCGAATACCTTGTTAAATACTGTCATTTAGAAATTGTATTAATCAATGCAACTAACTACGTTAAAAGAAGCTCGCGTTTAATTTAAAATTCAATATAACTTTAATGGAAATTGAAATTAAATAAAGAATATTATGATTGAATATTACAAAGAATATTATGATACATTCTTCACGCAGCCAGTAATTTTTAATATCAAATTCGTCTCTCTAACCAAATGTTGTCAATGGAATGTTCTGCGCCACGACAGTTGGACGGGCCCCATCGAAATTGCACGTTCATAAATTGAAATTCATCGCTTTTCAAAGGACCGCCGCGCATTATTGGCATTTTTCTGTTCGCCAGCTCGATATTGACTAAGAAATAATATTAAACGATAAATATGTGATCCATTGTTCCGACTTTGTATTGAGCGCGAAGAGAACCTGTTTTGCCGGTGTTTGCAAGCATTGCTGTGCCATCGTTCGACCAATAATTTGTCAAAAGTAAGGGGGGGAATTTCTTATTCCACACGGCGATGCGACTGATGTCGACTGGAGACTGCCGCCATTTCGGCAGACCCGAAGACGATGTCGTGAATAATTTTTGTTCTTATGTAGAATACAGTTTAACATCAAAATTATCAAATAAATGCAACAAGAATATTCTCTTTAATAGATTAAACATCCATCTGTAACAAATGCTTTATCTACGAAGCAAGATTACGATTAAAATGTCTATTTACGTGAAAGTACGCTCTTAGATTTGAATGCCATCTGTACATCGCGATCGAGCTTTCAAACGTAAAATTTAAATTTAAGTTTCCATCGCTTCTAAAACACGTTACTTTCAACGTACTGATATTATAACCATCTTGATGCCATCACTGGAAACAAGTTGTAAGTAATTTGAGAGTAAGAAGTTGCCTACGCATTGTGATACTTTCGAATTACTTCGTGCTTACATTACGGTATTGCCTTCATATTATTCTTATAAACTGAAGTGAGCTTCATATCGATTTTCAGCAAAAATTATTTGACATTCCGCATTATTTCTTAAACATTTTTTATAGAGATTATTATGCGGTATGAAACACTCGGCAAATTCTCAAGTACGCTACTCGCCTAAACATTTATCATCACGTTGGAAATATCGCACATGAGTCTTAACAAATCCGAACCTCTACAATACAAACACCGAGTAGGACTTCATTATAAAAATGTTGGATTTCTCATTAGCGGAATGTATGGTCGCGTGTAGCGGCGTTCTGCTCATGGGTGCGTATGTTATATGGAAAGACACGATTGTGCAACAATTAACAGCCCACAATTTTATGAAATTAATTAAGTACTCGCAAACCTGAAATTGCACTTTTACCGTTGGACATTTTCACATAAAAATTTCTTTCGCTCTAGTGCTATTGTTAACTGAAATTTTGGATGGGACGCAATTGTTCTCGTGGATGGAAAACGACTACCGTCCGCCTGCCTTTTCGTTCGGCTATGCCGATCAGAACGGCCCCCATACGTGGAAAGATTTGTATCCTGAGAGCACCGGTAGCACTCAATCGCCTATTAATATCACCACTAGGCTCGCCATAGTAATGCAGCCGTCCGAACCACTTCGATGGAGCAATTACAACAGTGGACCTCTGTCGATGACTATCGCAAATGATGGCCATACTGGTAAGCGTGAGTTTTCTACAAGCAAACAAATTGAAATATATGTTTAATAATGCGCACATCTAATATTGCTAAAATAACAGTGGCATAAAATGTAAATGAGAATTTTCTATGCGCAAATAAAATTAAAATAAATTAAATTTTCATATTACTAAAATAATAATGGCATAAAATAAGTATAAGTTTTTTCCACAAGTAAATAAAATTAAAAGAGCCTTAATAATATATTTTAAATATTAATAGAATAATAATGCGTTAAATAAAACGTTGAATTTTTTATGAGCGAATTAAAATACATTTAATGATATATCTTTAATGTTACGATAATAATAATGTGGCATAAAATAAAATAGACCAATTAAAGTTATATACTGTGCTACATAATGTTTTACGCAGTGATACTCCGGGGATTTTGGACCAGCACCAGGTGGCCGCAGCTGCAAGGAGGACCTTTGACCGATACATACGATTTGTTCAACGTTCTCTTCCATTGGGGTCCGTCAAACGAGGAGGGCAGTGAACACACATTGGACTACGTCCGTTTTCCTATGGAACTGCAGATCATTCACATAAAACGTGGAATTAAATCGCCCACGGATGCGATCGCGCTTGGCGTAAAAGACGGAATAGTGATCACTTCGTTCTTCTTTCAAGTATAATTCTTTTGTCAGCAGATAATATAAATGCTTTATCACAAGTACAATATTATCAAATTAAATTAATGCATCAGTAAAATGTACTTATTGAACTTGAGTCGTCGTAATCATCCTTGCTTACTATGACGTTTTACGATGCAGATAAATGACGCGGATAATCCTTACTTGGATCACATCGTGAGCAATTTGTGGCGCATCACCTGTCCGGGATCTAAAGTTTACATACCTCCTTTCCCATTGGAGTGGATCTTTGCGCCTTTCAACAGAGATTATTATACGTACAGCGGTTCTCTTAGTCAGCCACCCTGCAGTGAAATTGTCACATGGATTGTGCAGCAAGAACCAATCGCTGTATCCTCATCTCAGGTAAAAGCATACGCTAAAATATTTATCGGCCTTATCGTCATTTATACAATTTTCTGTTATAGATGGAGAAATTTCGAAAAATCTGTTCAGCAGAGGGCCCAATACTTTCGAATTGTCGACCAGTTCAACCGTTGAACGATCGCGACGTTTATTTTTATGAAGAAAGCTTGTCGCGCAATTGATATACAATCATTTCATCGGATCGTTTGGTCAAAATGATGAAGCACATGTAGAAAACTTGTCATCTTATTAATATGTTAATTTCAGGACACATTTATACAATGTATGTCAAATTAATGCCAAATTCAACGTAGTAATATTGCTCTTTAGGCAAACACAAAATTTATAAAATTTATGTTAAGAATTACTGCTTGTACCAATGCAGTTACTTATTCTGTAAACGGTTAATTTGAGACATTAAGAATTTTAGTGGGTATAAAATTCATGAGAATATAAAATAAGTAACAAGTATTTACACAGAGAACAACATCTTTATTATCATTAAAGTGCGTTCTATAAACGCAGAACTTTCGTTTTGCCAAGTGTTTTGAGAAAATAAAAATATATTAAAATTTGTGTCACTCTTTTGGCACAAGTTATAATAATACATTCTTCAAAAATTATTATCGGAGAGTGGAAAGCGTTCCCTTAAAGTATACATAATGTATTTTTATACACCAATATATGTATATGTATATATATGTATGTATATATGTATACGTGCATCATCCATTTCGAAATGGATGACAAGTGTCTATAAAGATCTACCGCACACGATTTGTTATTAGGAGAAGCTGGGATTGATTAAAACCTGTAATTTATTTTGAAATTGTCGAAACACAGAGATTATTTTTTGGCGCTACCTCGAACATATATTATTAGGCTAAGTAGAAATACATGTAAGTAAAAATTTAATGATATGTTAGTAAGTAAACGAAACCTTTTCTTTAGCTCGATTTACAGCTAAGAATCTAGGCTAGTTAAACAGATCTTGAAAACTGACGTCAGTCAAAGTGGATCAGTGTTACATGATTTTAACGTATTTTCTTACTAGACTACCAAAACATTGCTCAGCAGTCTGTTAGTAGAATATATCAATCAGCCTCAGTCTCCCCTAAGTATATTCACATAAACCTGTTAGTCGTTAAAAATTATGATATCTCTTCAAAAGTCCGTGTACAACTTTGTGCGAAAAATGATTTTACGTCTCCAATCAGGTAAATTTTCCACAAAGAAGAAAACAACTCGAAAGTTCTCACGCACACAGCGCATATATGTATATTAGGGTGGTCCTTATTTACTCTTGATCAAAATTTTGTTTTCGAATTTTTTCCACGGCACCTTCCAGAATGTTTCCAATCCACAAAAAAATAGTCCCTGCCAAATTTCAGCTTGATCGGACAACGGGAACCCGTGCCCCCGACACGTTAAACATTTGAGTTCCCTCACCGAGAAAAATACTTTAATAATTATTAATATACCCTAAGTTTGAACTCGATTACTTTGTCAGAAATATATAAATGTTAATATAAATTCGTGATATTAAATAGTAATGTACGTGACCGTACAGTAAAAATATCATCAATTAATATATAATATTTGGTAATTCTAATATACCA
>NW_011967212.1:617436-629339 GCF_000949405.1 Vollenhovia emeryi | reverse complement strand
GTGGATTGGAAACATTCTGGAGGGTGCCGTGGAAAAATTCGAAAATCGAAAAATAAGGACCACCCTAATGTATATCCATCCTTCTTGGCACTGGCAACTGTATTTACAAGACGCCACGGGATGACAATTCGCGTTGCTAGCCAAACTCCGGTGAAGATCGTCGCGAGACACCGGCGATACCGTCGTAACACCGCTATTTCTTAGTAATAGCTAGATTGAACACGACACAGATGCATATGTTATATATGTACAGCGGGGGTGTGTTGGTCACATTATTGCTGATTGGCAGCAAAATGCGCACAGAGGTGGAAATCGACTTAAACGTAAGCGTAGCACTTATTGTTCTTATTTTCAGAGTCCAGTATTTTCGAAGTTAAGATAGTTCTCAATGAACAGACACCTTGTGGAACAGAATAGATATCCATATTCTTCTCCGCGGTATATTCCTTCACTGCGACTCCCGATCATTGTCCCGACTCACACGACCGAAACGAATTTCGGAGATCTTCCCAAGTTGCGACGCACGAAGAATACGAAATGACTATACCTCTTCTGCCAAAGTTGTCAATGTAAAGACTGAACGTGCCACGACATTCTCTTTACTTCATGGAGACTACGAACCCTGGATCATTCTTCCTGCATGTCCCTTATCGTCCGGCAGAGGAAAGCGGACGTTATTATTCCGAATGTCTGGAATGATATTTGTGTGATTATTTCTTTTGCGCACGGGGGGAGAATTTTCTCTTAAAATTTACCCTAAAAATCATGCACTCGTGGGACAACAAGGCATTTTGAAGAACTGTATGAGTGTTTTTGGAAATTTTAACATCCTAGACAACATGTGTGTCTAAACGACGTGAAAGTTTTTAAAAAATAGAAAAGTTTCTGGAATTAGAATAATGAGATTTGTAGTGTAATATGTAGTGTATAACACGATTATGTTCTTGGGACAAAGTGGAGAGCTCGAATGGCGTGAGGAAACAGTGAAAAAGCAGAGGTTATAACAAATAAGAAACTATTTTTAATATCGACTGATCTCTTTCGCAAAATCGTATCTTAACTTTACGCAATTTCGGATTTTTGTGCTTAAACGCGCTTTCTGGGCCAGAATGGCTGCGGACAAGTTGCTGCTTCAAATTTTACGAAGTATTCTTCTCTTCTCTTTCAGTAAAGAGAAGAGAAACGTTTCGAAGCGTTTGCAGCAGCAGCTTGACCGCAGCCTAAGTACAAAATTGCGTAATACCGAGGTACGACCTTGCGAAAGAGATCAGTCGATATGCCTATAATACACGCCTCGAGGACATCTTTTAAATTGGTTTTCAAGACGACTTAAAGACGTTTTTAAGACAGGTCTAAAAGACGTCGAAAATCGGGACATAAGACGTCTTTAAGGTGTCTTTAAGACGACATAATGTTCTCTGGGATTCTACTAGTAATTATACTTACAATTAGTATACAGTTTACTCATCAAATTCTCTGAAATGCCACGTTGTCCCACAATTACATGATTTTCAGGGTAAATTTAAAAAAAAAATTCTCTCCGTGCAGAAAAAGAACCCAGTGAACACCAAGTAAGTTACAATATAACACGCGTGTTATATTACATTTGTATTGTTAAGTAGGAAATTATAATATTGATGTAACGTAACTGTTATTTGGCGTTTACTGGGAAATTATTTAAGACAATAACTTAATAAAGCTATTATTTGAAGAAAGGTAGCGAAATTCCTTCGAGTAAAGAATTGTACCAGTTATATAATACAATCTTTGCAAGGATATTCCGTAAAGATCAAAAGCAAGTAAAATCACAAATCTTCGATGTCACTCGGCGAATGACGTTTCCTCTAGAGGTTTCCGAAAAAACATGAAGGGATTCACCTGTATTCCCGCCATTGCCATGCCGAGAAACACCAACGTGAAGCTCTCGCATTGCAGCCAGTTGGTGACTTTTCCAAGGCAGCCCTGAGAAAAAGCATCGTTCCCTTAAAATATGTAGCAGCGTAACGTGCAACGGTAGTACGTGATACCTAGCGGTGCAGTGCGCGTACCTCTTTATGCCTGTAGCCCTCGTGACCCTCTTCATCTTGTACTTGACACGCGGCCTCATCCTTTGGCATCGGATGCAACCACGGCTTCTCGTTCTGCCAGCGACAAAAGATTACTCGCACAAAGTTCATACATTCGTTTCGTCGCCGACACGTTACTTACATTTTTGTGAAACACCCGCGTAACAACGCTCATCGGGCTGCCCGTATTTTTGTTCTGCAAAACAGAAGCTCTCGCTTTTACTAATGAATCGTGAGCTGCAGTTTGTCGACTAGACGTTTAAGATAATGGACAGTTCAAGACGAGAAATAAATCGAAAAGTTCTTTAGGAAACGATGAATATATCGAGATGCATATAATCCACAGCTTGTATCACTTTGAAAAGAGACATCTAGACGATAATGTAATAATATACGTGGACTTCAGTATTTCACTATTCTGTTTTCAAAGTGTACTTTCCCATACAGCACGCATGTCTAAAAGACATCTTTAAGTCGTCATTTTGTACATATCTAAAAGACGACTTAAAGGCGTCTTAAAGATGTCTTTTAGACATGCGTGCTTTATGGGTTGTCAGTCTCGACTTTCGAAAGTTCGATATTCAAGTTGTCTTTAGGACCAAGCTATTCAAACATGTTTGGAGTACCTCGCTGTTTTTGAGAACACAACACGTGAGGGGAACCTGCTTCTTGCTCCCCGAGATTTGATCGTCCCTCCACCAAGCCGTGCCATTGTAATCGTCATCGCCGTATATTCCGCAGCAATTAAACTGCAATGGAATCATCCATGTGCTCTTCGTACCATCGCGAAATGTCTCATTGGGCAGTCGATTTCCGACAAAGCATCGCATGCGACCCCATCATGCATGAAACGTAATTTACATGCGCGTTTTCCGCGCGTAATACATGCTGCGGGGAAAATGAGACCGGAACACTCTTAAGTATGTGTATAATATTTTAAATAAGAAAGAGGCATATTTCGCATTATCATCTCGCTGAAGCGTCGTGCACAGATGGGTATATCCAGAGCGAACCTGATATCACGGTCATAAAACACACACTACCCAGTGAACACCACCTAAAACAACACACGCAGGTTCACAAGTCGGTGATCAAATCGATATCGATCATGATTTTTCGGACCATTGATTTAATGACGACTAGATTCTTCATTGATTTCGTAAGAAGATCCGCATAACACTTTGTAGACATCTATTAGATGTATATGTACATAGAGGAAAGTCCACTGTTACGGGACAGGATTCTAATATGAGATGGTAGGTTTTTAACGTCCAAATTCAACTGCAAATCTAACTATGAATTTTGCACTAAACAGATTTCACTCCAGGGCAATAAATTCACGGTGAAATCAACAGACGATGCCTATAATTTAGTAGAAACTCCGCTATGTCATATTAGGAGCCTGTCTCATAATAGGGGACTTTCCTCTATCAATTTGATATGTAGAAGATATCAGTGTCGACCACTTGTTGATGATTTAGTTGATATCAAGTAGATATCGTATTCAAGTCGAGTCGATAGATGGAGATGTTGATTCGACTTCAATATGATATGGATTGAAATATGACTACTTCGCGGACATCCACAGAATATTTTCCAGGCAATGAAATCTTCTAAATATCAACTCGATTATTGATTTGCACGTGATCTCAACTTGATTTCAATACGATATTCACTAGATTCTTCATCGACTTGTGAACCCGGACAACTATAACAGTTAACATTAATATTATAATTGTCCACTCAACAATGTAACTGTTTTGTATAACATGTATTATAGGATAAAGGTACCTAATACCGCCTGCCAAAATTCAAATCGTCCTCACTTAAAGAGTAATTGACATTTTTGTCTGTATTTTATAGTCTCAAACCCTTAGCGGAAAAAATGTCTATAAATAACTACAAAAAATTGACTTGAAATGGAAATTTGTAGAAATTTTTATATCTTCGTTGAAACATTAATTTTTTTGTGAAAATATTTACGAAATAGTACCACAATTGACAATGTTCTCAAATGAAGAAATTATTGCAAGTAGTGTTTCATAAAAATGTACAATTTTGTAAAAATTAGTACAAAACTTTACTAGTTTAAAAAATTTGCGAAACAACAAAATCTTAAAGAATTAAAACATCTGCTTACTTGTAGAATATTACAAAAATTAACAAAAGTGTTCCAATTCTAGCATTTTCATGTTGATTTTTATAACACCTTTCAAATTTACGTAGACTTTTTGGATTCTGGTAGTTTAATTTAATTTTTTTGTAGAATTTGGTAGAATTATTTTTCTCGCAGGGATAAAAGAGAAAATATTTGTGTTTTTCATGTATAATAGGTTAGAACGGTTAAAATCTAAAATCATGTAATCCACATTGAAAAAATACAAAAATGGCACCTAATGTCGCCTACCTTATAAATTTGTATAAAAGCATTCCCTATCAATATGTATGAGTTTGTTAAGCTCTAGATATTTATTAATTTACATCATATAAACGTTGGTAGGTGTCCCAAAACTTTTTTGCTTTTTAATTGTGTTTAAAAAATATTTTCATTATACATATATGACACACTATTTTGCAATTTTTATACGTCGAGTAAATTTGTATTCTTTTTACTCTGTTTTATTCTTAAAAATGCATGCATAATGTCGCCTAGGCACACACTATTACGGACACTTCCGTAATAATATGGTGGGCGGTATTGAGTGCATCTTAATCTAGACCTAAAAACATCGTAACAAAAACGTTGAAATCAGTTAAAAATAGCGTAATATATCACTAATTATGTATTCCTAGTAAATATTTATACATTAAAAGAATGTTTGAGCTTACGTGCTCACTACGGGATGTCGAACTTGCACTGTCTGCTAAATTTTTCAGCATTCAAAATTTGTTTCAACGCGTCTCCTGAGTCAGACGTTGATTTCTATAACGTTGTAACTATAATATGTCTTCTTGCACGTGTTTAGCTACTGCTAATTCTGTGTATTGCCAATTGATACCGGCACTTTGTACGAGATATTATATACGAGATTATATACGATATTGTATATGAGATATCACGAGTGGCGATATTACGTTCTGGGCGATAATAGGTGCCTTTACCCTATTACATTTATATTGTCAAGTGAGAAACTGTAGTATTGATGTTATTGTTAATTGGTATTTACTGGGAACGTCATATCGACAACGAGCTTACGTGTTCTTATTGTCACCAGTGGTAAAATTAAACAAAAATGCAAAGCTTGTTAGTCGATTAGACTGGCGAAGTTTCAACAATTTATTTACGACGTTTCGACCTAATTCCAGGTCCTTATCAAATATTATTACTTGATAAAGACCTGGAATTAGGTCGAAACGTCGCAAATAAATTATTGAAACTTCGCCAGTCTGGTCGACAACGAGCTTTGCGTTTTTGTTTAATATCGACGGTTGAAAAACGTAAGGTGGATTAGACGAAGATGACAACGAGGAAAAATCAAGAATACCGCGAGAGGATTCGTAACGAAAAAAAAAGAAAAAAAATATATATAAGCGGTCCTGGAGACAAGACATGCCGTAGAGATCGATGAGCGGTCGAGCGACCAGCTCGGTTGATACGACACCTTGTACTGCGCGAAGTCTAGACTATTGCTGAACGGGATATCGCTGGTCGCGTCGTGCCCGTACTCCATCGCCAGTTTGTCGGCGAGCCTGTCCTCCAGATCGGACAGTATCTGGAAAGTCATCAACCCGCCGATTGCGGCCGTCACCAGTTCCGTGACGATGAGCGCGACCAGCATGCTCATGTACTGCGGAAAAACGGGAGCATACCGATAAAAACATCGTTGACCCTGACCCGACGTCTATAATGGTACTGAGCGCCCCTCGGGGCGACAATAAAGATGTCGTTTCACTCACGGTGGCGAGGATGCATTGATTTCCGCGTAGCGCGGCGCGGCAGCCGAAGAGGCCGACCGCGAACACGATGGAGCCGAGCCCGAGGAGGCTGTAAGCTATCAGATTAATAGTCTCGTACGGCTTGACGTCAGACACGAAAAGATTGAGGATGTGGCCCTTGCTGGACTCCAGGAGCAGCCACACGCCTATAACGAGCACCGTGCAGCCAGCCAGCTGCCGAGAAGAAAACCCGATCATTTTACGATTGTCTCTCCCTTATCGCGTCCGAGCGTTGCGCGTAAATTTCGGCGACGCCTGAAATAATTGTCCCCGCCTTCTCCCGAGGATAGAATCCAAGTCGCAGGCGGGGACAATGCAACAGCGCGAAAAACGATTGTATCGCTCCGGTGTACAGAATTACGCCAGAATTATTTATAACTCGAGCATCTGCGTCTAAAGTGCTCGTGGCACGTGTCGCTATTTCCAGACTTAATTTATTATGTTACAATGTGCATGCGTGTTATTTACCCATATTAATAGATTGAATATGAACAACGCGACTTTCAAGTACTTCATGTCCGTTATTCTTGATCTTCCAATTAGTCATCAATCTGCAAATATAACAGAACAACCTGTTGTGAGCTCGAATGTGTAGTAGAATTTGTCGTAGAAATGTCAAGCCCGTTAACTGACCGTTAATTAAATATTTTGCTGCGCAATATTTCAACTCGCGTCTACTCTGCTGTTATTGGTTTAAACGTTAATGCAGAAGTCGTTAAAATTAGTAACAATTGCGTTTAAATGTCAGCTTTTATTTGAACGAGCTACGTATCTTTCACAAAGACATTTAGGAACGTTATTGGTAATGTCTTTTTTCACCAGTAATTAAATCAATAATCAATCAATTGTTTCGACATAACTGGCTATGTATTTAATTTGTCATGACGACGTTTCGACTGCCAATAGTGCCAATCGCAGTCCTCTTCAGGTTTATTTAAGAGACAAACATTTACGGATCCAAATTATTGTTTTAACAAATATTGTCATACATTTAGGAATGTTTAAGGTATTCGAACATTTTTCTTCTTCTTAGCAAATGTGGTGAAAAAACCTGGTCGATTATTTTCCTCTTATTTTCAGATTTCATTACATATTCAAAAACTTCATGCAGAAAGTGCATTTTTTCCCCCAGTTATTTCTGGTAGCTTTCAAAATAACGTGAAAAGTGACTTGCAAATTTAGACAGCAGAGGCGCAAAAATATAGACAAACGTTAATGTTTTTTCTTCCCGTCTATCGAGGAAAAAATTTGCAAGTATCATAAATTTCAGTTATTTAATTCTTCGGTATTTAATTAATCCAGACTCTGTCATTTTAGCAATTTTGTTAAAGCACAGACTAACGTTAATATTTCTTCTTGCAATCTATCGAGAAAAAAAGTTGCAGGTACCATTTACTTCAGCTATTTAATTCTTTGGTCTTCATCGAGACTCTGTCATTTTAGCAATTTTATTAAAGCACAGACTAACATTAATATCTCTTCTTGCAATCTATCGAGGAGAAAATTTGTGGGTGCCATTTCTCGGCTGTTCAATTCCCCAGTCTTCCTTGATACTCGGTGCTAAACGCAATTTAGAATTCTTTATCCGCTAGTTTAACAGCTTCATTGTCTTGGCGTATTCTTTAAACACAAACTATTCCAACGCCACTGTAAAAGATTCTTCTTTCCCCAACGCAGTATAATATTGTATGCAAACATTTACCTGTCCCGAACGAGTCAGCTCGCTCTTCCCGATTACAACGTCCGTCGCTCGCTTTTGATATTCCGCGCTCGCACCAGCGTAGCACCGATTACACAATTACAATCCGTCGTACATTTTGCAAACAGCGTCGCACAGTCGTACCGAGATCACAGACGCGGATGCACATTCCGTAGTGTTGAAAGACCGTCCGCGTCTTGGCGTTTCCGAGTCGGTTCACAGGTGGTTCGCGATTACTTTACGGCACGTCATCGCTCTTCGATCGTTCGGACGCTCCGATTTGCGCGGCGCTCGAGCGGTCGGCGTCGCGGAACGGGAGGCTGGCTGGACCCGCCTGTTACTCGTCGATACTCGCCAGAGGATCGATGAGGCGCTTCGAGCGATTACTCCGCGCCACGCGTGGACGCGGTAACCGCTTATCTCGCGCAACGATAAGCGGATTTCTCGCGCGCTGATCTCGGGAACGCGTTCGGGAGCGCGCCTAGATCTCCGCGGACGACACGAGCGTTTCGGACGCCAAAACGGCGGAGGCTGTGCACGCCTTCGGATCCCGCGTTCGCCTCTCGCTTCACGTTTCTACGTCACCGACGCCGGTCCAGATGCGTCTGCGTGCTCCTGCCGTCGCGGCGCCGACGCTCTATCGCCGGGCAGAAACCCTCCCGCCTCCCGGAATCATCCCGCGTCGACGGGCTTATACTTTTATACTTCACCGACACGCTCACGTTTTCCACGCTCGCGGCGTGTGTGAGTGAGCGATTTATCGTACGCCGGCTCAAAATATAATTTCCCACGCTCTAATTAAAGTGTACCTATTCTAATTAGAGAGTGGTAACCTTCTTCCGCCCCCCGGCACACCGGGCTACGGGGAAATGGATTTTCGCGGAAAGACTCGTCACGTGTCAGCGACGCGTGTAACGTGCTGAAATCATTATCAGCGCAATGTCAGCCATGTAATTTCACGGGGGCGAAATGAACCTGTTTCGCACGTTTCCGCGCCTATATTGCAGAAAAGATTTCGCACGCTGCCTGCACTTTGATCTATCGTGAAATAGAATCGACATAGCGACAATTATATTCCTTATTTATAGAAAGGGACACTTTAGTCTTAAATGAAAAATTCTTCAATCTAGAATAGAATAATGTTGGCGCGTGCGCTATACAGGGTGTCTTTTTAATCTTGACGGGCAAATATTTCGAAAATATGCAATTTTACAAATAAACTTTTACAATAAAGGCTGCGCGCGGTCTAAAAGGGGACGTAAGATGGTGTCATTAATTTGATGTTGAATAGTTGCTTGAAGGTCACGTGAAGGTCACCTCCAATTTTTTCAACGGAACCCCCTATTGTTTATTACACTATCTTATTCTACTAACTGATATGAACAGCTTTTGTCTGAAACACTTTTCGATTTTATTAATATATAGATTCATTTCGTTTGCCTCACCGGCGGGAGAAATACCGCGGGACGTTGTATTAAAAGAAGCGTCGTTATGTAAATATAATAAATTTATTATTAAGTATTAACAATTTTTTACAGAATTCGCGCTTAAATATTATACAACTATACGAGTAAAGGTATCGGCGCTATAATCGAAGAACACCTGTGACACGTATGTACACGTGTCTCGTTCTTCTCTCTTTCTTTCTCTCTCTCTCTCTTTCTCTCTCTCTCACAATCAGTGTAAAACGCAGCTTATAAATTGCACGGCAGTGGACGCCCGCTATATACGACTAGAGATATACATTCAATCAAGTCGTATCATACTTCATTTCCCTCAACGGCCCGCGGATCTGTCGACCTTCCGATCCGCAAATCGTCGAACGGCGCGGTCGAAACTGCATCACGTGCAGGAAATGGACAATTACGCGTGCCTAATTAAGCACGCACTCCGCCACTTACGTCGTCGCGAGTGTCGATGACGCGCTCTCCGCATGGCAGTCGTTAATTACCGCCGCGGCGGTCGTGTGAACGAAAGGCGAGCGAGTCGCGGTGGAAGCGCAGCGGCCGCGATCAAGCTCGACGGTATCCCTACGATGTCGCCCTGGCGGAAATATTTTGCTGAAAGTGTAATGAAATGTTGCTGAAGCGCATTTAAAAATTTCTGTCAATTAACCCCGTTTTTTTATAATATCTTCACGTTTCAAGAAAAGTTCAGCGAAAAATCTTTTTCTTGAAGGCTCTTGAAGCCTTTCATTAAAAAGTAGCGCGGTTTTTAGTTGAAGTTTTATAATATCCGATATTGTATCATTTTTTAATATTACTTTCCAACGGCGCACTTTAACTCTCCTCATGTTTCTCGGTACTGAATTTACATTGAATCCCGCAAGGAAAATTATAACTTCTTTTCGGACACGCTCAGTGATTCCTCGATAACTTTAATTTCGCTCTCCAATCAATCTCGCGACACTTTCAGCGAACGTATTTCTACCGGGGGGCGTCTCGGTTAATTGCGATTACAATGTAATGACATGAGCAAATCGCGATTGTATAAATAAAAAAAGTATTATAGTACATAACGCGATCGGGATCGATCATTTACAAGATTGCGCGAGCTGACGGAACTCGCGTAGAGACATACATTCACAAGTACACGCCGTTCGTACAATATAACAAGTATTACAGCTTCATCCTCGAATCTCAAGTCTATGATTCGAGCCGCGGTGATCTCGTTTTTTTTTTTTGCTTTTTCCTCTCTATGATAAAGAAATGTACATTAACGCACCACGGACGGGAGTCCACGAGTCTCCGCGAGATACGAAACATCGAAATTATTGATCAAGACTCGATTATAGCACGGCACAATTTGTTGTTTTTTTTTTTCGTATCTGTACGCAGGTGCGATCGCGGCTTACGATAATTAAATTGAGACGCGATTGTTGGCGATCTTGCAATTTGTTGGCGAAGCTCTGTCGGCCTCGGCGCGAAAATGCGATGCTCGATTGAGAGTAAATCACACGGAATATCGGCTAGCTCCAAAGGATATCCGCGCTCTCTTTCAGCCGCCTTTTACGCGCGATATTTTCACGGCCTCGTTCCGCCGGTGTATCTGGACGCTGCAACGCCGCTCTTTTATGGATATCACACACGGAGCAAGTCGTTCAGAATGCGTCCCCGCCGGGAATTCCACGGCCGCGTTGCGCACGTTGAATCAGCGCATAGGCATCGGTACACATTCAGAAGGTGACATGTGAAAGGAAGAGCATATAGGTACCAAGTCACTCAACTATTTATAAGCTCTCATATGCTCTTCGTATGGCGCTTTAGGGTCGCATAACGCGTCGGAGAAAAATGCGAGCTGCACGGCGCCGAGCGTCCCGAATCCTCTCGTCGTCGTGTTTCGCGCATTTGTCGAAATTAAATGCAAGAAGATCCGCCGCTCGTCGCGGACGAAGCGGACGGGTTGAACGCTGACTTTACGTATCTTGCGAATGCGAGACCAGTGCTCGGGACTTTTATCGCGTGGGACTTGAAAATTTTCAATATTGAAATATCTTACTAAATATCGATTGAACCTTGATGTTATGAGAAAGTGTTATATCCATCACAGTTATTCGTCTTATTTGTGTATACGATAGCAAAATAATAAAAGTTACGCTGTGAGAGTCGACGTACACTGTAAAAGAAGTACGTAAAATTACATACACAATAAGTGTTGCGATTACACTATTAATAACGGAAATGTATAGGGTGTTATGTAATACCCGCCTCACCACTTATTTACGGATAGAGCGGACTAGGTTGAGTCGAAAAGTTCTCTACCACTTTGCAATTTTCGCAATAGTCAACGAGTTATTAATTATTAAAAATCGCTGTCTTAGCCCGGCCTTGGCATTGCTAGGCGCGCGGGGAGTTGTTTATTATACCATACATAGCCGTTGCCGTGCGCCATAAACAATTCCCCGCGCGCCTAGCAACGCCGATCGCGGGACGGCCGCGTCCCGCCGCGAGCTTAAATTGGGCAGTAGGCCAAGACAGCGATTTTTAATAATTAATAACTCGATAACTATTGCGAAAATTGCAAAATGGTAGAGGATTTTTCGACTCGGTCTAGGCCGCTCTATCCATAAATAAGAGGGGCGGATATTACATAACACCCTGTATAAATTGATATGGGTAATTATTTAGATTAACACACCCACCTCCAATAACCTTGGGCTTGACATATATTATAGAGGTCACCCTCCTGAGTAACCCTCAGAA
>NW_011967212.1:599412-615530 GCF_000949405.1 Vollenhovia emeryi | reverse complement strand
TGTACTCTTACAAAAAAATTTTTTGCTACTCTTTGTTGTGTAAATACTTGTTTATACATGATGAGAAATCACAAAAAAATTGTAAAATGTACACAATTAAAAGCAAGAAGCTTACTTATTGTGCAAGGTAATAATTTTATATACAAAGTACATACATTTACTGACGTATGTAAATATACACGTTTAATAGATAATCCCAATGTTACCTACTATGATAATTGTAATTTTACACGTAACTTTCTTTACAGTGTAGGTTTACATCTCGACCTTCCCTCCTCGCGGATATGTATAATCAATCGGTGACAGTCTTTAAAGGGACCAGCGTTCGCACTCTCGCCGTCTCTCGGGTGATGAAACTTACAACTCCGTCGTGGTCTCCACGGGACTCTGCTCGCCCAGATACGTGAACCCGAGATGCGAGTAATCTTTCCTCTCCCTGAAGGTGACGTTGTCGTTGGACGGACTAGGGCTGAGCAGATCACCGCCGTGATTGTACAAGGGATTAAGTACCGGTGTCGCGTCGCGATTGTTCAGGGTGTTCGTGTTGCTCACGCTATGATTCTTACGGCCCAGCGTGGATCGTCGCAGGGAGTGGATGTTGGTGTCGCCGTGATTACCAACGATGCTGGACGCTCGCGCCGTGGTCGCCGCCTCGGAACTAACGGGACTTTGTTGGCCTTAAAACAGAGCACACGAACACGCTGTATACTTCAGGTCGACATAAATGATACAAAAAAAAATTAATGTACCGCTAATCTGCTGGATAAAATAATTTTTATTTAAGGAAAATCAATGGTTGTCAGATTATAGAAATAGATACGTCTTTAGTGTCACATTCTTCTTCTAATATTATTCTGTTAACTGTGATAGGCTCAAATTCTGTAATTATTTTCTACACGGAGAGAATTTTCTCTTATTCTGAAAATCATGTGATCGCGGGACAACGTGGCATTTTGGAGAACTTTATGAGTGTTTTGAAGTTTTGCCATACATTTTACTAGTAAAACGTATAGTAAAATTTCAGAAAACTCATAAAATTCTTCAAAATGTATGGTGAAATTTCAGAAAATTCCCATAAACTTCTTCGAAATGTATCGTAAAATTTCAGAAAACTCTCATAAAATTCTCCGAAATGTATGATAAAATTTCGAAAAATTCTCAAAAAATTCTTCAAAATGCCGTGTTATCCCACGATTACACGGTTTTCAGGATAAATTTTAAAAGAAAATTCTCTCCATGTACGGACTCCTTGATAAATTTAACTGTTGCGTTATGCAACCGCATTGTATCGTTTGCTTCGAATTACCAGTACTGTCCCCATGGTCCTTGGTGATGTAACTGACGTTGTCCAAGCTAAACGCGTGATTCTTGTTACTGAAGTCCAATTGTAAATCGTTGCAGCTGTCATTGTCGTCGACCGGCACGCTCATCTGGAGCACCTGCGTCTCGTACTCCTTTAAATTGGGCTCCACGTAGACGGGATCGTATCGCGGCACCACGTACATGCGCTGCATACGTTCCTTGTATGCCTTATACCTGTGTAATAAGTGTAACTTTTACGATGAGAATCTCCCGGGGGGCTTTAAATTTTTTATCGCGGAAATATAAACACACCGGAAGGACTGTTTTACCACGCAACGTCGATGCAATAAGTGTTTGCAAAGGTATCCAAAGCGGAAAGCGCAATTGAAGCTAATGGAGGTAATAAAGAGCGGTATAAATTTGCATAACACGCACTTGATGAGTCAAATGAATATTCACACTCATGAAACAACATTCCCATGCGATCGTAATAACGCTAAGACCGCAATAACAACTGGTCCCCGGTTCGAATCGCGTTTTTATTGAAACAGCGTGCAAAAAGTGCAACAATTATCTGCTACTTTGAGTTTGCATGTCCGTCCTAATACAAATTTTTCTTAATTTTTGTAAAACTTTATATTACATTTAATTATGTACAAGCATATTTTCATCCGTAATGAATTTCGCACATAGAAACTCAATATATTTATTTATTATTTTAATCAGTTTTATGATAAGTCGTAATCGCATTGTGCCTTGTGCCCTAGTGTTCTCATAATTATATTTTTATAAACGTGTTTGTCGATTTATTTGACGAGACTCAACATTACGAGCTTTCGGCTAAAAGCGTATACACGAAACCTAGCACTTACTTGGACCAGGAGACACATATGTAGATGATACCGGCGATACCGAGGATCAGGATCACGCAAGCGATGATGATAAGCGCGTACGGGAAGACCTCGCCGCTGAACGCGACTGCCGTTTGCGTTCGCACCGGCTCGGGTGGCATCACGGGTGCATGAATGTCGATGGCATTTGCCCGCACCAACGTAGATACGTCAAAGGTGATATTTGACATGGCCGATTTATCCATGATGGACCTGTCGAGCATTTGGCTCCTTTAATATTTGCTCACGGTCAAATGTGCAAACGAACGTCCCAATTGACTTTTCGGTTCTGGCGTGGGAAACGTGTCTTTCATTATTAAGCACGGATAGGCTTTGCGACTGGAACTGGTTTCACATTGATTTCAGATTGATTAGAAAACTTGCGTTCTATTTAAAAATATCACAAAACTTACCGAGAGATTTTTAGCATTTTTTAAAATGTAGCCGCTGTATTCAAAAAATGTCATAAAAAACGATTTATTTAGATGTTTAAGGCCCGGTTTCACCAACGTTGTTTAACTTTAAGCTTAGCTTAATTCGTTCTTTGGCTCCTTCTAAGGTAACAGTTGAGAAGAGACAAAGAACAAATTAAACTAACAATAAGTTTAAAGTTAAGCGACGTTGGTGAAACCGGGCCTAAGGGGATGCTGGAGTGGTTCTGTATCTTTTACACCTAGAACTCTCAATTCGTGAAAACATTTGTACAATACATAGATTATAAAACTTATGCGTACAGACCGACAGTGTTCCACTAATCAGACTAAATCAGAGAACAGCGTGGTATCATTGAAATTAAGTTTAGAAGCCTAACAAAAAATCTATTTACTTGAATAAGTTATAGGTTGCCTTATTCGAGTGAATAGATTTTTTTTTAAGGAAACACTGTCTATCTCTGTACACGAAAGCCACATAATTTATATATCACACAAGTGTTTCCGCGAATTGACAGTTCCAGGAGCAAAAGGTGCGAAAAGTGCGCAGAATCCAGCATTCCCTTAACATACTTCAGTATTCTCTCCATTTACGAAAGTACCTAAAAGCATGTTGCAACGTGGACAGCAGTAATTACGTAACACCGTTCTCTAAATGAATGTGAGACAATTGTGGCTTTACCATATACATGTAATACCACAGCGGAGGAATTAAAGTGACGTTGCACTAAGAACTCAGATTTCCAACGTAATCTTCCCGCTAACATATAAATCCGAACGGGATTTTAGAGATTAATTGTCAAAAAGACTACATTTCCAGAATTTCCAGACATTTCTTAATTTGTTTTCTTAACGCGCGCACATCCCTGCCGGAAATAATTCTACAAAATTCTACAAAAACATATTAAATACAACTGCCGGAACCTGAGAAATTCTACGTAAATTTAAGTGTTATAAAAATCAAGAAAAATGCTAGAATTGGAACACTTTTGTTAATTTTTGTAATATTCTACAAGCAGACGTTTTAATTCTCTAAGATTTTCTTGTTTCTCAAATTTTTTAAACTAGTAAAGTTTTGTACTAATTTTTACAAAATTGTACATTTTCATGAAATACCACTTGCAATGATTTCTTGATTTGAGAACATTGTAATTTGTGATACTATCTCGTAGATATTTTTACAAAAAACATTAGTGTTTCAACGAAGATATAAAAATTGCCACAAATTTCTATTCCAAGTCAATTTTTTCCGCTAGCGATTCTCTCCGTAAAACGTACCTTTGCACCTTCGTGCTGTTTCTGCTCAATATAGCCTCGGTGTCCGGGTCGACCGCGTAGAACCACACGTCGGAGTCGTGCGGGAACGTCTCGACGGTGCCGTTCTTCGTGAGGATCTTCCTCACCGCGACTCTATCGATGCCGATCAGCAGGTCGCTCCTCTGCTCGATCGCGCTCGCTATTCTGCCAGCCTCCTTCTGCAGCGCGTCCGGCGCCGCGTCCTGCACCACCAGGATCATCAGGTTCTCCTCACCGATAAGATTGACGATCACCGACGCGACAATCGAATTGTAGTTGTCGGTCGAATTTGGGTTGTCGCGCACGCGAACGTCAAACTTGAAGGGGAGCTCGGACGCGTCCACGTGGTCGAACGTCGCCGTTGTCCGGATTATGCCGGTGGAGCTGTCGATGGCGAAGTAACCGGAGCCTCGCCCTTCGAGGATCCTGTACTCCAGCTTGCCGTACTTGCCGTTGTCCTTGTCGTGCGCCTTCACCTGCACGACGGTGGACGCGAATTGCGCGGTGCGCGGAATCGCCGCGAAATAACGTCCCCTCGTGAGCTGCTGACTCGCCTCCGGGAAGATAAACTCGGGCTTGTTGTCGTTCACGTCCAGCACCTGAATCTTCACCTGCGGCCAAACGCGTTTTCACATTCTTACCAGAGACAAATGAGAATCGATAATTAATTTGCAGCGAGGTGCAGCGAAATTGAGCTTCCTTTTGCAAGAATTCAATTTTTTAAAAACGCGACAGATAAAAAACGTTGTATTAGGATTTACATACTTTGTACCTAACAATTCCGCGTAAAAGTATCTGAATAGAAGCTCTTATTGCACAAAGATGATTTTTCCTACTGGATTCGCTTACGAGAGCCAATCAGGATTTGGTCTTAAAGTCACCTGATCTAAGACTCTGCATCCTTATTGGTTCGCGTGAGCAATCCAGTAGGAAAAATAGCCACGCGTTTTAACATTTTTTCGCCGACACATTCGGATTGTACACAGCGAGAATTTTCTCGTAATTTATCCTGAAAATCATGTAATCGTGGGACGATTTGGCATTTTGGAGAATTTCTAGAGTTTTTCAAAGTGCCATGTTGTCCCACGATGACTTGTAGGAGAAATTTTACGAGAAAATTCCCTCCGTGTAAGAATTGGCGTTTCAAGGGCGGCAAGCTCAGGATCCGCCTGGCGTCTTACCATCGTCGTGTTTCTGCCGGAATTCAGGAGGCCCGAGAGCGACTCCAGCTTGATCTTAATCTGGTAAGACTCCGTTGTCTCATAATCCAGCGCTCCCTTTCTCAACCTCAGGGCGCAATTGCGCTCCTCCGTGACGCTCGTTTCGAACAGGCCCTCCTCGTTGCCGCTGTAAATCTCGCACCTGAGCGGCGTGGTGTCGTATGCGTGGCTGTTGATGATGGTGATTATCTTTATTAGCGTGTTGTCCACCGCGTCCTCGGGCACCTCGACGTTGTACGAGTTCTCCGCGAAACCCAGACCGATCTCCGGCGGCACCGTCGCCACGTGACGCACGTAGACCGGCACGGTCGTCACGGACGACAATTGCGGCTCGCCCATATCGTATGCACGCACGTCGACCTGAGAAAAAAAGAGGGAATCGCCCGCGTGGATGAGACGGATCTCGCGAGCGTCGGGTTATGCGCGGAGGATCGAATACCTGATACTCGGAGTCGGTCTCCTTGCGCAAGTCGTCTCGTATTCGGAGAACGCCGGTGTCGGGGTCGATTACGAAGTACTTGCCGGCGATACCGCGGCCGATGATCTCGTATCGAACCTACGGGGCATCGAGCTCGGTGACAATCTCCCGCTTGGGCGAGTCAACAAAGAGGACGTGAAGACGCGCAGGGTGGGATACACCTACCTGATTCCCCGGCGCGGTGCCGTCGGAGTCTGCGGCGACGAGATGGATCACGGTCGTCCCTATGGGGACATCGTCGTCCAGCGTGATCGGACGCGGCACCGACGTAAATACCGGCGGAATGTCGTTCACGTCCTGCCACGATGCATTTTCAATGTTATTAATGCGCCGAGTGATAAGATACAGTTAAATTAAAAGTAGTCGAGGCACGTTAAATGATAGGGTAACCGTTGATTATGATATTAATCCGTACAACGCGAACCGGTTCCGTTTAATCGATTCCGCGGATTAATTCCTGAGACTCTGCGACAGGCGATCAATTCACGTTTTAACATTTTCCATGCATTAATTAAGCCGGAAGGACCGCGCAGCTGTGTCGGATGTATACACACGATTTATTCGATTATCTTTTATTTGATTATATAAGATCTTTCCGATCATTAATTAGAAAAAAAGTTTGTTTTATTAAAACTACGTGTCTTCCCGTAATTACTTCTCGCGCGAAATGTGACAAATGAAAGCTCGCGACGGCAGTTTAAGCCGTCTGTGAGATGTGATATTCTAAAATTGGCATATTCGTGCGCGCGACACTGAGAGACCCATTTCTTTTAATAAAACGAAATAATTTGATTGAATCATTTTGTTGACTGAACACGTAATTTGGTTGTGTGAAACGAAAAATGTGTTGCTGGAAAGAAGTTAAATGTTACAACAACTAACTATTTTGTTTCCATGAGTTTTTTATTTGAACAAAATTTTATGGTTGAGATAACAAATTCGTCCATCTCGTCACGTCCTAAATAACTGTGTTTGTTGCGTCAACTAAATCGTTCAGTAGAATATTATTAAAGGATTCTGCGCATGTTCACTCAACCAAATTTGTGTGTTGATATAATCAAATTTGCCAACTAGATTCTGTTGTTTCCACTGAAAGATTTGTTTGCCCGTATCCAAACAAGAAGTTCAGTTGAATCAACTAAATTTGGTTTCATTCAACAAAATGGGTCTCTCAGTGTACGCGATGCGCCGATAATAGCAAATCGATGACAGATATTGACAACTACCGTGACGAGCGGGTCAAACTTGACTTGTAAACAGTACCTGGACGTTGATAACAACGCGGGTGATGGAGCCAGTTGAATTGCTGGTGTTCTCCTCGGTGCCTACGATAAGTACATGCTGGGCCTGGCTCTCGTAATCAAGACCGCGGATAGTTTTTATCAGTCCAGTCTTCGGGTCTATGCTGAAGAGTTCGGTATCCCCTTGCTTGATCGTGTACGTAATTTGCTTCTTTGTGTCCGGATCATCGGCCTAGAAATGATCGCGTTAGCTTGGAAACCCGGGTAAAACGAGCCAGTACGCACTATCCTCCCCGCTTGGCCGGCGGGGATGGGAATCGTCGGCGACGCGAGTAACGCGAATGTCTGCCGAGTCGGGACGAGTGTAGGTACGTCTCGATTATCCGATGAACTTTCGAAACTCCTCCGAGCGAGCCTCGTCCTCGATGAAATTACATCTCACCTTATTATGCTTCACTTCGAATATGCTTCACTAATTTCACACTCGACTGTTATGCGAGGAACTGGGGACGCTTTATCTTAACGCGAATGTCTCTCGCGTTGGGACACACATTAGAAACGATCAGCGCCGCCGCGCAAGATTCCCGATCCTCGATAAATTAATCTGCCGGAACCGATACGAATAGACAGGCTAATCACTTTTAATCGTATTCCCATCGCGCTCTGCACGTTTTCCAATTGAGAAAAGGCGCTATTGCGAATAGTATTGCCACGGTTTGACACTCGTGGTTTTGCGACTCACCGTGACTTTAATTACATTATAGTCGGGCACGTTTTCCTTGACACGTGCCTCGTAACTGCTTTGGTGAAAGACTGGAACCTCGTCCTCGACGTCGATGACTTTCACCGTGACTGTTGCGGTCGCTAAACGATAATCGGGGGCTCCATCCCTCGCGGTGACTACGAATTTGTATTCCTACGCAATTTACGTGCAAATGTTGTATTTTATTATGTTCAACCGGTGTAGAATTGGACTGAAGGCCTGTCGATTTTTATGATTTAACTCCAGAGGAAAAAAGTGTTGGAAGAAAAATGAAAGATTTTAGCTGTGCGTCAAATAACTGAAAGGATGGTTGAGAACCGTAGAGGGAGAACAAAAAAACGTATTCTCAACATGATTTTAATGACCACCGTATGACTAGTTGAAGTCTCGATCACGTTACATTGTTACGTGGAATTGTTATCGGACTTTTCTACACGTTGCGTTTCCGCGAATAAAAATCGTGCGACTTTGAACACACGATCAAACGTACGGCTTGCCCATTCTTCTTGTCTCAGGCGCGCACAACAGTACAATTGTTATTTAACTGTGACAACTCGCAATCCGAGTATAAACTAAATCGCTTCGTTGTAAGGATTCTCGAGAGCTGTAATCGCACTTTATAACTTTCGTGAGACGGAAGAGCTTTTCCGGAAAGTCCAAAATTAAGTCGGGAATAAGCTCTTATGCATTATTTGATACAGCTTTTCGCGAGTTCGAACGAAAAACTCATTAACCGTTGAAAGTTCTCCAATTATTTCGGACAATTCTCTAGCTTCGTGTATCCCGAAATTGTTTTCTCGCGCGAACAAATTGAAAAGGTATCCAAATTACTTGCGCGCACTTCCAAATTGACGTTATTAAAAATAATACAAGTTTATTACTCTCGATATTTTTACATTAAAAACTAACAGCAAATTCGGTTGCTCGCACTAGTGTGCACTGAGTGCACTTGGTTATAACACAGGCCTGCAAAATTAGGGGTGTCGCGAGTTGATTAGGATGTGACAATGATCCTTTGCGTAATTTTTCGCGCTGAATTCAAGTCCGTTTTTTATATTTGCCTCACATCACGTCGAGTTTTCGAGATATTCTAACTTTAAAGTGCAAAAAATGCTGTTTCTGACGATACTATAGATCGTCGAAAACAGCATTTTTTGCACTTTAAAGTTAGAATATCTCGAAAACTCGACGTGATGAGGCAAATATAAAAAACGGACTTGAATTCAGCGCGAAAAATTACGCAAAGGATCATTGTCACATCCTATTTTCTTATTCCTTAGTCAGCGCAATCTTTAATTTTCCCAAAAAGTAGGTGCTAGAATAGATGTTTAAAAAAAAAGATATTTAAGGCGATCCTTAAATACAAGAATTGACTGTAAATAAGCCTCAGCACGCACTAGTGCGAACAATCGAGTTCGCTATAAAAGAGATTACTCACGTTTTTCTGCTCGTAGTCTAGCACTATTTTCGTCAGGACATCTCCGGTCTCGGGGTCCACGGTGAAGGGAATATCATCGGGTGCGAAGTAAGTGATCTCGGCGTTTATACCTTCGTCCGCGTCTTCGGCATGCACGCGGCCGATTAATTTGCGCGCCTCGCCCTCCTTAACGGTGAACTCGTAAGGGAGACCCACGAATTCGGGATTCTTGTCGTTGATGTCGGTGACCATGATGTTGACCGTCGCGGTGCTGTAGAGGCCGCCGGTATCCTCGGCCTTTATCAGCTATCACAGACCAACAATCATGGCATTACATTCCGCTTTAATTTATTCCAATTTAGCCGAACGTGAAGTGTGCACTGTGGCGAGTAGAAATACCTGAGTCGATCGATAAGACTTCGGTGTAATGTTCTTTCGCGAGAACTCTAAGAAATTGGATTTGGGAAAAGTTAAACACTTGAAGCACGAATTTCTAGATTTTTATCCAAAGTATATAAACGGATCGTGCACGCGCTGAAAGTTAACACGTTGTTGTGTTTCGATTTCGCGCAGCTACTCGTTTACAGGCGAAGGAAGAGCAGAACGCCGATGTTTCCTTAGATTAGATAAAAGCTGTCGGTAGAAAGTGGCGTAAAGCGAGAAGTGCATTGGCTTGTAGTAGAGGGTGTAGGAAGTTCGCGCTACGGTGTTTGACGATATCGGCTTACCAACTGATATCGGGTCAGATCCTCCCTATCCAACTTCCTTATAACGGTAATAACGCCTGATTTGTCGCCGATCGCAAACTGGCGCAAGTCATTCCCCGATACTATCGAGTACGACACCGGATCGTTTTCTGGGTCGATGGCCTGTAACATTGATAGATAAAGCTATATTACAGTTACGACACTTTCAAAATGAGAGATACAATTCGGATCGAATGCGGATAGAAGTTTTATTGAAAATGTATCCTGAAAATCGTGTAATCATGGGACAACATGGCATTTCAACAACTTATGAGAGTTTTCCGAAACCTTACGGTTTAATAGTAAAATGTATGGCAAAGCTTCAAAAAGTTGATTGCATATTATATTATATTTATACACGGAGAGAATTTTCTTTTAAAATTTATCCTGAAAAATCATGTAATCTTGGGACACCATGGCTTTTCAAAGAATTTTATGAGAGTTTTTTGAAACTTTACCATACATTTTACTAGTAAAGTTTCAAAAAAGTTGATCGCATATTACGTTATATTTGTACAGGGAGAGAATTTTCCTTTAAAATTTATCCTAAAAATCTCGTAATCGTTGGACAACATGGCTTTTTGATGAACTTTATGAGAGTTTTTTAAACTTTACCGTACATTTTCCTAGTAAACTGTATACTAAGTACAATATATTTACTAGTAAAGTATATAGCAAAATTGCAAAAACTCCCATAAAATTGTTACGACACCGAACCGTTTTCTGCGTCAATGGCTTGTAACGTTGATTGACAAAGCTATCTACGGTTGCGACACTTTCAAAAAGAGAGATACAATTCGGTTCGAATACACAGAGAGAATTTATTTTAAAATGTATCCTGAAAATCGTGGGACAACATGGCATTTCAAAAACTTTACGAGAGTTTTCTGAAACTTTGCCATATGTTTTACTAGTAAAATGTACGGCAAAACTTCAAAAAAGTCAATTGCATATTACATTATATTACATTTATACACGGAGAGAATTTTTTTAATTTATTCTGAAAATCATGTAATCGTGGGACAACATGGCATTTCGAAGAAGTTTATGACAGTTTTATAAATTTTACCATACATTTTAGTATAATTACTTGTAAAACGTGTGGTAAAATTTATAAAACTGTCATAAACTTCTTCGAAATGCCATGTTGTCCCACGATTACATGAATTTCAGGATAAATTTTAATAGAAAATTCCATCTGTATACAATTAATACAATCCGAAGAGGAAAATGGACATTCTAGTGAATAACAATTAATTGCGGAAACTGTTTCATATGTAAAGTTTGAAAAACTATATACATTAAAAAAACTATCTGGTATAAATAGGAAAGCGTAGATGGGATGCTTCATCAACGCGATAGAGGAACGAACGAGAAAGAGAGAGAGAGAGAGAAAACAACAAAGTGCATATCGAGCGAATACTGTGCTTCTGTCAGAGCAGTTGGAGTTGAAAATAAAACGCCAACGAGACGGACATCATATCGAGGATACTCACAGTGATAGTCGCGACTGTGGAATTGATGGAGGCCCCCTCGCTGACTTGCACCTCGTACACCGGTTGCTTGAACACGGGGCTTCTGGTGTTGGGCCCAGGAATGACGTTCACCTCGACGATCGTCTGCGAGTACTTGCCACCCTTGTCGGTGGCCTGCACGGTGATGCTGTACTGTTCGCCGGCGTTCAGTTTCCTCACGGACTCGATAACTCCGGTCTTCGGATCTATCTTGAACTTTTGCAGGCCGTTGTTCGACACGTGATAGATACTGTACGTTATCTCGGCGTTTTCGCCCTCGTCGTTGTCCGTGGCCTCCACCTGTACGAGATCCAAAATTCAATTTCTCTCCAGGAGTCTCGCGCTTAAAGACGCGAGAAGGAGTTACATCGACGCGGGCAATAATCAACGGCAACTGTGGCAAGCACCAAAGAGAGTGCCAGAAAGAAAACTTCAATTGTCTGCAATGATTATCGTACGTGCGAGATTGTTAATCGATTAAAGAAGCTCACCTTTGCTATTTGTCTCTTCGTCTCCCCCGCTTGAACGGTGATGGGTGCCATCATCGGAAGCAGAGGCGCATTGTCGTTGACGTCGTTCAACGTCACGACAAACGACAGGGGCGACGACGCGGCCACACCCGTTTTCTCCCGGGCAACCACCTGGAACCGGAAGCGGCCGGGACTCGGAGGATCCCGATCCAGA
The DNA here is from genome assembly GCF_000949405.1 of Vollenhovia emeryi. NCBI lineage: Eukaryota > Metazoa > Arthropoda > Insecta > Hymenoptera > Formicidae > Vollenhovia > Vollenhovia emeryi. Next base: position 603,548 of record NW_011967212.1, on the reverse strand, counting down.
TTCTCCTCGTTCACGACAAGCACGCCGGACGGATCGATCGCGAAGAAATTCGTGGTCAGCTCGAAAGTGTACGTCGGTTTCGGATCGTCCGGGCCCTGGATACAGACGAGAATATGTACAATATTTTTTTTTTAGCAAAAGAAGAAAGAGGAAAGTAACTTCAAGTTTCATCAGCGCGACGAAGGTCTTATCCGCTGACGATAGAGCAGATTAAATGACCGATTTGCACCTCGGTCGCGCTTCGTTAAACGCCAGAAACCAATAGAATTTACGGAATCAGACTCACCAGATCAGCATCCGACACGGTGAGCACAATGGGATTTCCGCTTCCATCGATGACTTTTGTGCCGATCGGAGCGTTCTCGTCGACGAAACCTTCGATGTTTGACGCCGTTATAACGGGTGGATTGCTGTCGACCGGCTTGACGGTGATTGTTAACTTAGCAGTGGCCGATCTCTTCGCTTCCGACACTTCGACTGCCTAAGAAGAGAAAGAAGAAAACGTCCGACTATTACCTTACATTCTCCCAAATTTTGGAACAAACCTTTCGCGTGATGAACTATTTCCTCCCCTGATGAAACTAGAATTTGGAGCGTAAATCGAATGTAAGGGGAGAGTGACAGAAGCGTAAACGAAATGCATAGGAAATGTAATTTGAAACAGCGAAGTGTAAAAGAAGCGTTTGAGGTTTCTTTTACGCTTCGCTGTTCCAAATTACGCTTCCTACACATTTCGTTCACGCTTGTGTCACTCTTCCCTTACGTTCGATTTACGTTCCAATTTTTATCCAAACGTGCGCGGAGAAAATTTGCTCTTAAAATTTACCCCGAAAATCATATAATCGTAGGACAAGCATTTGAACAATTTTAGTTTTTAAGAGTTTTTAAAAACTTTTCATACATTTGACTAGTAAAATGTACACCAAGTATAATTACTAGTAAAATATATTAGTGAAGTTTAAAAAGCAGCGCCGATCGCGGGACGGCCGCACTCTTTAAAAATCAATTAGTGAATTACACAGGTCTACAAGGTTTTGTTGTTGGGCAGCTGGAGGTCGTTTCCCAAGTAATTTTCTGCGTAGAATCCGAATCCGAGGTCAGAATTGGCCCATCACGTCAGGATTTTGAGATATTTGAGGTTACATACTCGAAAAATGGCTTTTTGGGCTACTTTTGAGGTTATGTACAGGACGCACAAAATTGTTTAGCTCTTTTCTTTTAATTGCATCATTAGTTCTACTCTTTCCCTTCAAAATGAGCTGTCGAATGGTCATCTACGATTTTTCCTTGCAAAGTTACGGCCATTTTAAGATAACATGATGAATTCCAAACCCTGCGCTGTTATAGCCCAACAACCTCTATAGTTGTGGATTTAGTAATATAATAGGTTTGGGGTCGATCTGAGATCAGATTCGTAATCAGCGACTCCAAAAACCCATATATACAGTTTGCAGTCCAGGTTTTCGGGTTTATAGTTCAAAGTTTACAGGTTTAATGTGAATGCTCATGAGGTTGTTGAGCTATAACGGCGCAGGGTTTGGAATTCATCATGTTATCTTAAATCTTAAAATGGCCGTAACTTTGCAAGGAAAAATCGTAGATGACCATTCGACAGCTCATTTTGAAGGGAAAGAGTAGTACTAAATGATGCAATTAAAAGAAAAGAGCTAAAAAATTTGGTGCGTCCTGTACATAACCTCAAAAGTAGCCCAAAAAGCCATTTTTCGAGTATATAACCTCAAATATCTCAAAATCCTGACGTGATGGGCCAATTCTGACCTCGGATTCGAATTCTACGCAGAAAATTACTTGGGAAACGACCCCCAGCTGCCCAACAACAATCATGATCCCATTTTTTGTAGACCTGTGTTATCATCACTGGAAACAGTGAATAGCCACTGATTGATTTTTAGAGAGCATGTCGCCGCGCGTTTGAATTAGGCGATAGGCCGAGCTAAGACAGCGATTTTTAATAATTAATAACTCATCTATTACGAAAATTGCAAAATGGTGCGGGACCTTTCGACTCAGTCTAGTCCGCTCTATTCGTAAATAAGAGGTGAGGCGGGTATTACATAACACCTGTATATTAGAACAACGGCAAATCTTTCTGTTATCATCTTGCTGTGTGGATAAGCATCTCTCGACATAGGAATATAATATTAACACTTACCTTAATAATAATATCAAACTTCTTCGTTACCGTCGTGTCGACGGCTTTGACCTGCCTCACCGCCCCGGTGTTGGGATTAATCTCGAAGAAATCCCGGTAATTCGGCGGATTTCCGCTGAGAAAGGAGTAGTGAATCGGTGCGTTTATACTGTCCATGTCGACCGCCTGTATTTTCTCGGGCGAGATGTTGAGTATGCCGGATAATACTCCGCTCGATACCTGACGGGGAGAAAAAGAGAATCGCACTTGCAGAACCGGTTGCACCGATTTATTGGCTACGTGAATTTGAGCAGTGAGATATCGGCGGCCGATTAGGCGCGCGTATTCGATTACGCTTGAATTTTTCCGCACTATAAATTTAAACGGGACGGCGGGGAGACGCCCGCGCTGAAATAATCCGCTCGCTGTTAATACCCCCTCGAATTGGATCGGCAATTGTTTCATAATCGACACGATAATGATACGATACGTACCGACGCGGAGTACTCCGGATTGATGCAGGCGCCATCCAAGAGCATGCAGCCTTGATAAATAAAGGACGGATCCTGATCGTCATCGTCCCGTATATTCACCGTCAACGTGGTCGTGGATGTGAATCTTTCAGAAACGTTCCTCGCTCGATCCTGTAAGCAAACAATTTGCAACGTAGAGCGCGACAAAGAAAATGCAAATTGACTTTCTAAGCAGCGCCGAAGATTTCAACTACGGAGCAAGGCAAATCTGCAATTTGTATTTTTCGTGCTTTCGGTAAAAATTATATTACTGGCTACGCAGCATTTTCAACATATATTTAATTATTTTAGTATATGTATATATATATATTAGGTGTACAAATGAATAATCCAATTTTTTCAGCTACATTCAGGGTTTATTTTAAAAGAAAGTAAATGAAATTGTTCAATCAAAGTATTCGCCGTTGCTTTCTATAACTTTAAGCCATCTTTCAGGCAACTGATGAATTCCATCTCGGAAAAATGTTACGTCTTTGGATACGATAAAGTCGTCAAGCCATTTTCGGATCTCATCCACTGTTTGGAAGTGCATATCGGACAAGGCGTGTTGCATCGACCGGAACAAGTGGTAATCGGATGGAGCAATATCTGGTGAATACGCCGGGTGCTGCAAGACGTCCCAGCCAAGACTCATTATGGTGTCTTTTGTATTGGAAGCAATGTATGGCCTGGCATTGTCATGCAACAATTTCACTGGACGTTCTCCTTTGCCAGTGTACGGGCGTTTTCGTTCCAATTCTTGACTCAAGCAGATTAATTGACGTTGGTAGCAGTCCGCAGTAACTGTTTCACCCGGTTCCAACAACTCATAATAAAGCACGCCCTTGATATCCCACCAAATGCAGAGAAGAACCTTCTTTCCGAAGCGATTGGATTTTGCGACCGATTTTGATGATTCGCCGGGATTTACCCATGACTTTCTGCGTTTCGGATTGTCATAGAGTATCCATTTCTCATCGCCCGTAACGATTTTCTACAAGAAAGACTTCCGACGCTGCTTATTGAGAAGAGAAAGACACGCTGCCACTCGTTGATTTTTGTTGGTTTCAGTGAGTTCACGCGGAACCCATTTTCCTGCTTTCTGGATCTTTCCCATCTCATGTAGGCGTTTGGAAATCGTTTGCTGCGTTACTCCCAACTGTTCTGCAAGCTCTTTTTGCGTTTGTGCCGAATTCTCAGCGAGCAGTTGTTCCAAATCATCGTTGTCGCGCTTCCGAGGGCCTCCAGGGCGTTGTTTGTCGATTAGAATAAAATCACCGCTTTTAAACCGCTTAAACCAAAATGCGCACACATCGTACGATACAACACCTTCGCCGAGAAAGGAGCAAATCGATTCGCACGCTCTTGTAGCATTTTTTCCTTGCTGGAATTCGTAAAAAATGCAGTGTCGGATATGCATCTTATCTGTTGCCATTTTCGACTGTACTGAACTGAATACTTTTGAAGGTTAA
>NW_011967212.1:583125-597639 GCF_000949405.1 Vollenhovia emeryi | reverse complement strand
TTACGTTGGGCCTTTCGCCAAACTATATGTTCTTTTTAATAGTTATATGTCAACATTGTATAAACACAAAAGAGCGGGAAAATCTATTCAATTTAAAATTGATTTCATAACTGCTTAAAATAATTTGGATTATTCATTTGTACACCTAATATTACAGGCTACGCAGCATTTTCAACATATATTTAATTATTTTAGTATATATATATATATATATACTTCATTATATGTATTTCATTATACATTTTTGCGTTATGGTTGCATTTATAATTTTTTTTATTATAGTAGAAGAATTTCTTTTTCTCTTAAATAATTAACACTTCTTCACTACTGCAAATTAATATCGCAGAAAGTATTGATCGCAGAAAAAATTAATTCCAGATAAAAAGTGTTCAGTATCAAGGTAGGAATCCATACGAGTCCATACAAAAAAAAGAAGCGGCCTTGATCTGATCTCAGCATATCAATCGATCAAAAAATCCCTCTTATCATTTTACGTTCGTGATACCAAACAGCTTTCAAATTATAATGTTTTATCTGTCTCACCCTGTATATATGTTCTTCTTAAGAAATCTCGTGTATTTCCCTCAATTCATTATTTTATTATTACTGTATAACGCATCCCCCCCTCTCTCTCTCTCTCTCTCTCTTTCTTCTGATTCTATGGATGAAAATATTAAAAATATCTTCATCCATTTCTTGAAGCTTGTGGATAAAAAGTTGAATGGCGCATGAAAATTGACGGCGATAACGTGCCATTAATCTTGCGATTTTGACGCGTCACGATCATATTGACATTTTCAATGGTCGCTACGTGCATGAAAGGAACAAACATCCGTTTTTTATTTCTCGTCCTCACACACGCACACATGCACACATATACACATGGGCGCGCACGCAAACGCGCGCGCGCGGTTCGATACCAGTTTCTACCGTCGCCCCGGGAGAAGCTTCGTCTCTTTCTTCTCGTCTTCCGTTCTCTTCAGTGACCCTATTTATGCAGTAACGGGCCTGGACCACTTACCAAGCGCTCTAAATAAAGATAACCCGTTATTGTAACTTTCATTATGCCAGGAAGAGCGTAAGAAAAGCTTCCGAAGGTACCACATAAAATATATACATCGTAGAATATACATATTGCGACAACGTACACTACAAATTACGACGCACTTAGCTGCAAAAATGCATACATTGCCTTCCACGGCATGCGAAACATCTCATAAATTTCGTCTTTTAATAAAATTACGCATTATTCACTGTTCCCCCGGTGGAAACTCGTTGAGGGACGTGTTCTAGGACAAAATCGTCATATTTCAAAGTTTCATTAAAAAGTTCTCGCGTGTGAGGAAGCAAAGAACTATAAAAAAAACTTTTACGTTAACAGTATCACGTTCATATACACGCGGCGTTGTGCTTAGATGATGTTAAAATTAGCTGGATAAGATAAAATAAAAATATACGAATGTATATCTTAGATGAGATGAAGATGAATTTGTTTTAAATATATCTAGATAAAGATGAGACCATATGGCGGCTCATCTAGATAACTTCCAGATAATATGTTACTAAGGTTGTTTTTATGATCACTTATGTAAAAATGCTTGCAAATTATTTAAAAAATCATACAAATATATTCATATTCGTTATTTATAAGTTTACCCGTGTATATGTTATAGTTTTTTATTTCATAAGGCTTATATGTCAGGCTGTCGTGATCTTACTTACGAGTTCGGCGGCCATCTAGCGGCGGAATATCGTAGGGCGAATTTTGGAGCGCTAACGACTTTACTTTAAAAATAAGACTGAAACGCTTCACTTTTTGTCTTACAATTAGACCCAAGGGGAACAAAAAGTCGGGATGATGTCAATTTGACATAAATTTGGTCAATATGACATCAAATGGACACTTTTCGTTCTCCTTGGGGAGTGAAGTGGTGAGTGACACCGTGATTCGAGTGGAAATTTCACTCCAAACATTTCAGATAGTAAAGCTTCTAAACACCAAGTGCGAACGTTAACTTGAAATATGACTCATTTTGCAGTCTGTATGTTCAGAGCGTCGACGCGGAACGTTGCTCCTACCGGATGCTCGCTAAAAGGAGCAGATGACGGATCAGAAGTCGGTCGTTTGTTCCACATAATATTCAAATGAGCCGCACCTGCCGCGGCATCGGGCAGGCTTCGTCCGAATCGTGGGAGGGAGGGAGGGGGAGGGAGAGAGAGAGAGAGAGATCGATCGCGTCCACGACTCGGGGAGATTCGCCGCGATTATGCGAGACCGTGGCCGATTTATCTCACGGCACGCCGGAGAACGAGAGTGCCGTGAGCGCGCGCGGCGCAAGGGAAATAACTATTACCCTTGACCATGGTGCGCGGCCGAGGCTATATCCCGTATGCCAATAGTAATAATGGGCGCACGGTGCATCCATTTGCCTTTTTCATTTCGTCTCGCTTACGGGAACGGCCGCCCGCCAGGGATCGTTTAATGACATCGTGTTTGCGGAGCGGAGCGGCGCGGCATGGCGCGGCATGGCGCGGCGCGGCGCAGCATCCAGAATTCAATCGCACTTTTTCTCCCGGCTCTGTCCGATCGCCGCGCACCGCTCGCGCCGTACGGTCGATCGCGCAATTTCGAACATGCACGAAATTGCAGCCGGCCAGCGACGACAGCGGCGGCGACGTACGTCCGTGCAATGAATAGCGCGCCCCGGACGCGCTCGTAAGTCCACGGATGCAGTCCTGGATTCTATTACAGGTGGAATGAAAGCACGCTCCGCGCGACCCCGTGTAACATTCCTTATTAAACGCAGGTGCTGCCTCGAGTTAGATTCTAACGAAAACCTCGGCGAACATAATAGTCGGAGGAATCTTATTAATTTTTTTACCAAGTAATCCGCCACGTCCGTAAAAGATGGCGAAGTCGGCGTAACGGAGTTTGCATTGCGAGCGCGATAACAACCGTGTCATAATTATATAAAATTACACTGTTTGTCCTAATCGAAATTATGAGAATTGATTTTGGATATCTAATGTGCTGAAGACGATACAAACTGAAGTTGAAACGTTCACCGGTTGTTATCGTCAATTTGTTTTCACGCATTGCAATCGTAGTTGAATATAACTGATTACATGACGCCATAATATTCGCGTTACACTCTCATTGTCCAATAAGTTGCTTTTGTTATTTGTATTTGCATGGAACGAATAATTTTCTAGCATAATAAAATTTTTTCCATAAATCGATCATGCATCGCGATTTAGTACCGTCTGTTCTTATTTGTTTGACTTTTCTTTTTCGACGAGGTAGTCAAATTAGTATCGTGAGCCTACATAAAATCATAATGCAGCGCAGCACGGCAATAGCAACAGTGTAATAACTTAATAGAATCGATTCCGAGAAGGAGCCGCTTAAAGTGACGGTTAACTGATAGCTTACAAGAGGCTATGACCAGAGGCGGCTCTAAAACTAACGAGGTTCCAGGATGAAAAGTGCCCTATTGTGCCCTAGCGTGAGAGACCCCTACGCGCGCAAGGCCCTCGCAATGGGCCTCTCGCAATGGGCCTCTCGGAAAAAAAATCGCTTGTTTCAATTTAGCCTTAGGAAAGCATTTATCGCGATTCAGCGAGGTCCTTGCACCAGTAAGGTTGAAATGTTCGCCCTGCAGCGGAAGCTGCCTCCAGCTACGATCGGCGTGTACCGAATAAAATTCCAATTGTAAGTAAGGTACAATTAAATCAAGCAACATTGATGACGGAAACGTGATCGAGCTTGCAATCGCGAGAGCCGATCCCATGAAGACTAAAAACCGGGAGGCTCAACTTATGTGGGTGGATGCGTCAGATTCTGAGCCCAAAAATGGTCGTCGACGCTAGCACGAAATTCTAATCGGGACATCGCTTCAGTTAATAACGCTTTCACGTACACAGTGTGAGCATAGTATTACCGTAGTATAACCATAGTATAACTAATATGTCCACTCTGTCATTTATTTTGTTTTACGTCAATCCTTTCTGCGCACCCGCCATTATTTTGGTGGAGCTAATGAGACGGATGTTGTACATGTAATGGTAGTGTAACAGTGTGACAGGATTTTATACCAAAACGGCGGAATACCACGTGATCGAAACCGAAAAGATCAAAGGGCCGACAGAGAGTTGGCGTACTAGTTATACCATAGTTTAACTAGTTAGTCCACTCCGCAGACGCAGAAGGGATCGACGCAAAACCAAACAATGGATGGAGTGAACCTACTAGTTGTACCATAGTATAACTGGTATTTGGTTATGCGTAATTTGGTTTTGCGTCGATCCCTTCCGCGTCTCCGCCATTGTTTTGACCGGACCAATGGGAGAAAAGTTGTATGTGTGGTAGTGTAGCTTTAATGAGTACACGCGGCGTCATTAATGCCTAACCGTCTGAAGTTGCACGCGGATCGAGGTACGTTTGAAAAGCGTGCGACTTTCTAACACTTCGCGCACCGTGACATTCCGGCAATGCTGATTCGCTGTTTCCATAGTCATGATGCACGAAGAGTTAGAAAGTCGCACACTTTTCAAAAATGCCACGATCCGCGTGCAACTTCAGATGGCTTGACATTAATGACGCTACGCGCACACACGCTCGCGCGCGCCGCTGGATTTTGACCATAATAATGGCGAAGTACCACGTAATCGGGACCGAAAAGATCAAAGGGCCGACAGAGAGTGGGCACACTAGTTATACTATGGCGCGAGTGTACGTTAGACTCGGGGTAAGTGCGTGTAATCATTTATTCCCTTCCGACGTTCGATTGTCAACAGTTTGTCGATCACCAGCGCCGCTGGTGCACATCCTTCGAACTACCATACAAACCAGGTTTCAGTCTTATTTTCGAAAGCATAAGCTAAGTCTCCCGGTCTCTAGTCTTCTTGGCCGATCCGCTCGTATTTTCGACGCCTCAAACGAGCCACTCACCGTTGACAAATCGCCGCTGTCATCGCCGATACTCGGTCCGACGCGAATCAACGCGACGGCCAGGAACGCTTTTATCGGATTGAGAAGCTCCATTGTCGGCCTTACGTCGAGTCACGGTTCCGTCGACAGCGCGTCTCGAATCCGATCCCGTGCACGTCTTCCTCGCATCCTCGTTTAGAGGCGCGCCCGCCGAGAAATCGAATAAACGTCCGGCGGAGATGCGAGAGATCTTTTCGGCAGCGCAGTCGCAACGGGGATAATCCCAGGACTCTCGAGAATTAGTACATAACGATCGGTGACCGTAAGGTGTGTCCCTCGTTGTCGTCCCACGTGAGCAGTTCCCGAGCCGATCGTCCGTTCCGGGCCTGAATCCTTGGCCCGCGAGCCGTTAACTCCGCTCGTTACGTTACAACATTCCTCGTGGGGCTACATAAATCATGCGTCTTTTAATCGGCCGGACACCACGACATACCTCCTCTCCCAACTCGCCCGCGCGCCTCAAACGTTGTCTTAGACGACCGCCGGAAATGGCCGAGAGAAATTATCGCGTTGAACGTTTTTAACACTTTCGCGCCTTAAGAGATTAGGTGGTGAAAATTTCATCGGGGAGGAATATAAATCTCACGCAAACAAGGTGTGATATATTTGAAGCGCCGAGAACGCTTTTTCCATAAATTTTATATGCGCGGCGGTGTCTCGGTTACAACTTTTACATAATTAATAAGCATGCCGTCGACATTTTCGCGTCCCCGTCGTTGTTCTCCATTTTATTTCAGAGCGCCTTTCATTATTGAGAGCTCTATAAACAGTTCGAATATCGGGCAGCAATATGAGTCGCTTTAAATCTCACGGACACGCGATGAAACCACGGCGGGAGGGCGGAGGGGGGCGGCAAATCCAATATTTCGTGCCGAGCTATCGCGTTATCTCGCTACACTTGGACGCGGTTGGCGGGGTTTACGTAACGCCGGATCATTTGCATCGGTATCGGAGAGAGCAACGGCGCGGAATATTGCGTCCCGGGATCTTCGCGCACCTCTGCGAGCTCGTCTATTCGCTCGATCCGTTCGCGCGCGGAATCGATCGTGCATGCGGATCGGGCGCGCGAAATCGGCGGTGCCCCCCGGGGCTCTCCGGAAACGTCGGCCGCCGTCTGGATCGATCGCTGCGTTTTGTTTCTTTCGCCGGGATAAAATCGCCGCGGATCGCGCGGGATCAACGCGCGAAATTTTCACAACGAGCCGGCGAACGTGTTCCTCAGCCTTGGTGTCCCGTCACCGCCGAGGGCGAGGCGACCGATCTGTAATCAACGTTTCGCGACACACGCGCGCTCTCCGCCGCGAAGGATTACGTACGCGAGGCGTTCCGGAAGTTGCCCGCTTCCTCTCGCGCCGTTCATAACGGTTCCGTGTATATAACGGGTACGAATTTTCCTTTTCTTTGCCGCGCTTCTATTTATTTCGTTTAAGGGAATCCTAAAACCGTCTGTTTTATCGACATTCTTCGTTAGCGGGAGTCGAGAAATCCCGAGTCTAGAAGAAGAGGAAAAGAGCAGTATGGCGTGTAGAAATAATTACAGGCTTTCTCGCGTAAAGCCATGGTGTTGACGATGCTAGAATTCGATCCAAAATTTCGGTCTGAGCAACGTGTAGTTAATAAAATTGCTATTTTTTCGTAAAAGCTGCAAATTGATTGGCTATAAATTTCTCGGACCGACTAGTCTCCTATCTTATCGACACTGATCGAGTTCGCCAGCGGCTTCAGGTCTCAGGATCCCCTTAAGGGAACGCTGGAGCGATTCTGCACCTTTTGCTCCTAGAACTGTCAATGCGTGAAAACATTTGTTGCTTTTGCGTACAGACCGACAGTGTTCCAGTATTCGGACTTAATCTGAGAGCAGCGTGGTATCATTGAAGTTATGTTTAGAAACGCAAAAAAAATCTATTCACTCGTTTCTTAGGTTTCTAAACTTAAATTCAATGATACCGCGCTGTTCTCTGATTCGGTCCGAATAGTGGGACACTTTCGATTTGTACGCGTGAGCCTTGTAACTTGTGCATTACACAAATGTTTTCGCGAATCGACAGTTCTAGATGCAAGAAAGTGCAAAAGGTGCAGAGTCACTCCCGGCATCCCCTCAATCGTGAGTTGTCCGACGTAACAGGTACGATTCGTCTTCTTTTTCCGCGCTTCTGTTAATTTCGTTAATCGTCAGTTCCGCGTGTACTTATCTTAACGACCTCGGCGTGCAATTTGCTACCTTCGGCCACGAAGCCGTCCCCCGATAAGGTATAAATTCCGACGACCGCGAGACCGAGGAAATATCGAGTTTTCTTTATACTCTCGCGCTCGCTCGCTTTCCACAGCCTGTCCCGGATTCGACGGCTCGAGGACTTCTCCACCCACGTCGGTGCCAACGCACTCGGCGTACCCCCGGTGGAAGCCGCCTTCTCTGCGCGACCGCATTTCAATACCGCTCGTTTGACAAACGTCCGTCTTTCTCCCCAAGGTTCGCCGTTAATCTCCCGTCGACTTAACGAGGAAAGAATCCACGCACGAGCGAACCGTTATCGCCCCGCATGCGTACCGCCGGGTATTATTCTAACGTTTTATTCACGGCGCTCGAGACGCTATTAAAAATAAAAAAAGAAACGCTTGCCGATGGCGTAACAACCGTCCGCAATGCCGCGGCTGCGTTAATTAAGCGTATATTCTTTTCATCGCGTTCTATTTCGATTTTAATTACGATTACGTGGATCATGCTCCGCGAACGAGGGGAGGGGAGGAAGCCATCCTCGCGCGAAACTACGTGACGCACCCCTGACATTGGAAATTTCGTGACGAACGCGTCGGCCCTCGCTCCGTTATACTTTTCTCACGACGTTCACGAGCAATCACAATGTATACCCGAGCGAGTAGAGGCCAGCCCGCGATCGGTCACGGTTCTATCGGGACCTTCGTGCTGACACGGTGCGGGACGATGAAATCCACTCACGGCGAAACGCGGACACGCCGTTTGACGCGTTCCGCTATCTCCGCTACGTCCGCGCGACGCGCGCGGCGTTTCCCGTATCGCGATCAGCCGCGACGGAAGGATTCGCCGCGGCGCGTTGCACACGCGGGACCGGCCACGTCGGCACTACGGGAAATCGAAAATTCCGTGCTTCGCGTTACACGCCGCGAACGCCGAATGGTGACTAATGCCGGCTTCTCCTACCTCGCGCGTATACCTGGACTCGCGTGCGGCATGCACCGCTGCATATAAGTCCCGCGTCCACTGCCCACCTTGCGTTTTCCTCGCGGTTGCCTGCCTGGCGGCGCGCAATTTTCTTTGTTCCGCGGGCCCACGGCCGGTGGCGAGCACGTTTCCGCGAAACCGTGCCACGTAGATAAGACGATTAAAGCCAGTCGGGAAGACGTTAGCACCGTCGCGCCGGTTGGCGCGAGGAAAAGCCGGAGGCTCGTTAAGCCTCAAACTTGTACACATATTTCTTCTTGTTATACTGCAACTTGTCGCTGCTTTTCATCTGATCGTTTAATAGCAAATAATATCTTTAGCCTCTCAGAAAGGATTCCTGGTGACAAGGTAGAAAATATTTAAACTTGTCGCAACCTCATGGTAAAAATAAAATAAAATATATTAAGATTAGATACGTAATTCCTGATCTTCTCTCTCAAATTAAATACGATCGACTTACCACGTTGAAATAAGGGTAAGGGTAAAAATTCTTAAGTCACAAGATGGTTATTGTACGTTAGCTTAAGACAAAGATTTAAAACATAAAAAAAACATTGTCTTAGGAGTACAAGACAGCCATTCGTTTAGGCGCTGACATGTACACGGAGAGATTTTTTTCTTAAAATTTACCCTGAAAATTATATAATCGTGGGACAACATGGGATTTTAAAAAACTATCATAAAATTCGTTGAAATTTTTTTCTAATCGTTTTGTTAATTTTGGGCAATAATTATATTACCGCAGTTTTCATTAAAAATGAATTTAGAGCAGTCGCAGCCTGTGCAAAAGTTTGCAACTAGCCGCGAACTTTTCGAATCCGGAAATCTTCTTTGTGACTGTAGTTACTATAATCTTTATCACTTTGTTACTTGCGGGCAATAATTATTATCTAACACGTTTGGTTTAAACACGTTTGGTTTTGAATATTATCATAAACACCAGAGCTTCCGCGCTAAAAACGTTAAATTACGCTGAACCAACGAAATGAATGCTTTTTCTTTCAAAAAGAAGATCGTCGTTTATGCGTTTGAAGAGCTACGATTATCGCGACGCCGGCACGATTCCGATCAAACTACGACCAGCTAACAACCATAACTATTGCGGCAGTCCGAACCGCTCCGTGTGTTAACATATAAATAACGGAACGCACGGCCGATGCAAATGAAAACGTAAATGTCACGTCGCGGCCGACGCGAACTCGCGTTTTTATCAGACGGCAGACTTTTGCGTCGTACGTCAGGAGTGACTTATCGACCGCCTCGCTTCACAGAGCCGCTCGCGCGTGAATAGCTCGTGCGGAGAACAATTCTTAATGCGAGCGAGGAGCACGACCACCGTACGCGGCCATAATCGAGGCGCGACAAGTACCCCGTCGTAAGAATAAGCAGACGGTGCAACATTGTACAGTTACAAAGTATTGTTCCGCCGTGGCACACGCGCTCGCGCGCGGGTCACGGTGGATTTGACATTTTACACCACTTCCTGATTATATTATCATACCCTCCCGTACGTATAATATGCGCGCCGCGCACACGTAGGTAGCACGTTACATTGCGCGATTGCCCATTCGCGCTATATGACGATTCGTCACGGCGATCGGGGCGATCTCGCGTGGGCGTCTAGTGAATACGCGATACTCGCTAATGAGCATCTTACTTTCACTCGCGCGAGACGAGATTATGCGCGGCCCATTAGCGGTTGCGTTAACGGCCCGCGTTCGCGGTTGCTGGATCATACCGATCGAAATGACTCTTGCGTCGCTCGGAATGTTCTCATTCGTGATTAATGCGACTGGCGAACTGTACGAGCCAAGTCCTAGTTTTGTAGACGAGTTCTGAAATCTTTACTATACGTTTTAGTCGATGGGTAAACCGCTAAGGACACTGTGGTGTACATAGCATCCAAAATGCCACGTTGTCTCACGATTGCACGATATACATGTTATATTTTAAAAGAACATTCTCTCCGTGTATAAATGTAATATGCAATCAACTTTTCTGCAACTCCACCGTACATTTTACTACGAAAATTTCAAAACACTCTCCTAAAGTTCTTCAAAACGCCATGTTGTCCCGCGTACGTGCCAAGTCCTAGTTTTGTAAAGCTCGCGTATAATCGTTATTGCTAAAAATTAAACCAGAGACAATTAAAATTATTATTATCTCAAGTTTATTAACAAAACGCTTATTAATAAAGTTTATTTTCTCTCTCCGGTCATATCGTGCATAATAGGCACCTTAAGACCTACGAAGCCTAAGCTAGTTCTCACGTTGCCCTTTATAGAAAATAGTTTGCGGCTAATTGCAAACTTTTGCAAAGGTTGTTTCCGACTGTTCCCGATTCGTTCTTAACTAAAACTCGCTACGCGACCAGTGCTAGTCTCTTCTATTTCTTTAAAATGGAATAAGTTTAGCCACTTATTCATTTATTCGTTGATAATCTCTCAGTGCGCGGTTAGATAAAAAAAAATCGCCAGTTTTCTTTATCAGGAAACACTGCGATCGTAGACATATCTGATGAATCAGTATCAGTGTTTAAGGCCAACGGTAGACGATACTATTTTTCCTGCTGCTTATAATACGAGAGCTAATCGGGTTTTAGCCTTAAGTTACCTGGGTACCTGTCTAGAAAATGTTCGGAATTGGTCAATTATTTTCTAGATTTCTATTGTGTTTTCTGGGGGGAACGAAATAATTCCGATCGAAACCCATTCCGAACATTTCCATGATAGGTATTTCCTGATCTAAAGCCAACGGCACACGATACTATTTTTCTTACCGGGTTGTTTACGAGAGCCAGTAAGGATGCAGAGTTTTAGATGAGGTGACTTGAGGCTAAATCCTGATTGGCTCTCGTAAGTAATCCAGCAGGAAAAATAGTATCGAGTGCCGTTGGCTTAAAACTCTGTATCCTTATTAGTACCTCGTAAGCAATCCAGTAGGAAAACTAGTATCGTGTGCCGTTGGCTTAAGGGGATCCTAAAGCCGCTGGCGAACTCGATCAGTGTCGATAAGAGACGGAATTAAAAACGTCAATTATCGGCATTTTTAATTCCAGGTTCTACTCGGTTCGAGAAATTTACAGCCAACCAATTTGCAGCTTTTACGAAAAAGGAGCAATTTTATTAGCTACACGTTGCTCAGACCGAGATTTTGGATCGAATTCTGGCATCGTCAACACCGCGGCTTTACTGACAATCTTGGCAGACGTTTGGCAGCGATCTCTTTTGATATAAAGTCGACCAGCATAGTCTAGATTTTGCTGCGTACTTTAATTCCGTAAAAGAGTTTTGCATTTCTATAAAGGCAATTAAAAGATTACTTCTAACACAGAATGTCGATAAAACAGATGGCTTTAGGATCCCCTTAAGAGTGAACCATGTTCGCTTCTACGAGGACACTGTAACCTGTGATTCTCGCCGGTAGAAAGTCCGGATTACGGTGCGTACACGAGCGATAAGTGTCGCGATATCGATCGGCCGGGTGTTCCGGATACGAGGAGCGCAATTTGCGAGTTCTAATCCGGCAGTAGTCGGCCCGCGTGTATTCGTGCAAATCGAACAACGTCGGGTTTGGCAGAGGCGATATGCAAATAGCTACGAGCAACGGCACGGCGAATCGATGGCCTCTAATCTGGCGGGCCGAACGGTTAATGCCTTACGGTACCGCGCGAACGATACCGCACGCGTGCATCAAACGGAAAAGATTGTGTTATACCGCGCTGGTGTTACCGTTACGCGCGATCCCCTCGCTGTTTCGCCGGTGCATTCGGTGAATTTGCCCCGCGCGACCGCCCCGAGATTGCGCGGAAACTTTGCATCGGCAATATCGCAACTCCTCTCGCACAGTCGGGTTGTTATCTGCGAACTATCTTTACTCCGGTTCGCTCGAATCACCCAGTGCGCCCGTTGAACAGATACCACATAGAATGTACATACACAAGGCGCCGCATTTTCCTGCATTCGCTTTTTACATATCTGCGAATATCTATTCTAACATACAAGTATCTATTCCTCGAACAACTTGGACGCAACTTTTTAGTTTGAAATATCTTGTTCAAATGAAAAATAAGATATTGCTGTTATTTATCTTTCAATTTTTTTATGTCAATAATTTAGGAATGTTTTGTCTCTGCATCTCTCTCTCTCTCTCTCCCTCCCTCTTAAAAGGAAGGATTAATTTTAAATAGAAAAAGAAACACATCAAAAAGAGAATTTTCTCTTAAAATTTATCCGGAAAATTATATAATCGTGGGACAACCTGGCATTTTGATAAACTCTATGAGAGATTTTTGAAATTTTACCATACATTTTACTAGTATAATTATACTTATTGTTAGTATCTATTTTACTAGTAGAATGTATGGTAAAATTTCTGGAACTTTATGAGAGTTTCTTGAAATTTTGTCATATCCTCTAAAATTTCTCGAGTAAAATTTTCACTCAAATCATGGTGTCACTGACCACTTCGCTCTATTCGAGTGAATATTTACTCCAATAAAGCGAATTAATTTACTCTAAGACAAAAAGTGAAGAATTTCACTGCTATTTTAAAGTGAAGTCGTTAACATTCTAAAATTCACTACAACATTCCGCCATTAAATAGCCGCCGAACTCGTAAGTAAGATCACGATAGCCCGACATATAAGGCGCCCCGTCACGGGCCGCAACGGTTGTTTCGTGACAATCAGCAGAATAAGCGAAACTGTTACATAAAGCATAGATTTTCAGTACTGGTTGTGATTATTAGAATACAGCTTCTGTATGCGGTGATGACAGAGAACAAACAATAGCGAAGCTCTCGTCTGTGAATTTTATACTGCTAACAGTAATCGATTAAAGTAAATTAACATAGTGCTCTTTTCAAAGGTGAAGAATCAATCCAAGCATAGAGTGAATAATGGCACTTTTTCAAAAAGTGAAATTTTGCTCCATTTGGACTGGCAGTATTTTCATTATTTCACTTCAAAAAATTTGGCGACTACATTTTACTGGTAGAATTGTATGGTTAAGTTTTCAAGAAACTCTCGTAAAATTCTTCGAAATACCACGCTGTCCCACGATTACATGATTTTCGGGATAAATTTTGAGAAAAACTTCCCTCCGTGTTGACGCAGGATGAAATGGCGAAACCTGAAACGCCTCACAGAGCCTCATAAGCCTCACATTTTCCCTGTTTATCTGCCATATTCGCTCGGCTTTACGAACGTTTGAAATACCACAACGCAGCATGCCTCTAAATACGCGATTGATAGGAGTAATTAATTATTTAGACGCGGATTATCTAAGCCGGGCGCGTAACTGTAATTAACGACTTGTCTGTCGTGCGTCGTTTGCGCACTTGTGCGAAACCGCGCAGAATCGATTAGTACCATTAAAATCATTAGACGTGAAAAAGATCGAACACGCATCTACCCGGCCAGCGTGGTGCCGTTGCCGTCGGCTTGTAATACCGTTTAGCGAATGCACGCCTGCGAGCCTGTACGTATATCAGTTTCTAATCTGCGACAGAGCACACGAGACAAGTTTCGTACGTGGATCGTGTGCACGTAACGAAGCGCGCGCGTTCATCGCGCCACGCATATAATTATGCACGCGCGCGAATGCCGGAGTCCTCGCGGAATTATTGCGGTACGTTCGCGTGTGAATTACCGCCGCGATATCCCCTTATGGATAATACGAATGGCGGAATTCAGAAATATTACCTTAACGTATGTCGCTTCTCATACGTTGCATTCGTCGACCTTATTTCTCGTGAATAGGCAATCGAGAAATTGTATATACCGCGTATACACGGCGCAACTTCCATCCGCGATCGTCAGCGAAATAAATTCTTATGTAACCTTCATGTATTTCTTTATTCACTTCAAATCAATTCCAGGCAGATTTTACATTCGCGGAATTAACTCGAAGTCCGTGTGCGATCTCTCAGAAAGGATTTCCGATGACAAGACAAAAAGTATTCTTGATATATTTAAACCTTATCGCAATCTCATGTAGTAAAAAAATTGAAACGGTATTCAGATTAAATCAATAATCCCTATTCTTCTCTCTATAATTTAAACAAGATTGACTTATTGCATTGAAACGGAGGTGTAACATATACAGGGTGAGTCTTTCCATATCCGACAAAATTTTTGAGAAGGTAGAACGGATCGAGATGAACAGAAAAGTCCTGTACCATTTTGCAATATTCGTAATAGTTAACGAGTAATTAATTATTAAAAATCGTTGTCTTAGGCCGGCCTACCGCCCAATTCGAGCGCGTGGCAAGATGTGACCGGCCGGGGATCGATATTGCTATGCGCACATCTCGCCACGCGCTC
>NW_011967212.1:578997-582859 GCF_000949405.1 Vollenhovia emeryi | reverse complement strand
TGACCGGCCGGGGATCGATATTGCTATGCGCACATCTCGCCACGCGCTCGAATTGGGCGGTAGGCCGGCCTAAGACAACGATTTTTAATAATTAATTACTCGTTAACTATTACGAAAATTGCAAAATGGTACAGGACTTTTCCATTCATCTCGATCCGTTCTACCTTCTCAAAAATTTTGTCGGATATGGAAAGACTTACCCTGTATATAGAGATTTAAGATTATGTGTACATTCTTGTGTTTAAAGTAAATCTTCTCTCAATGTGTTATAACGCACGCACCAACACCATTATATTCTAGATTTATGAAATTTTTATTTACGAATAAGATATTCCTTTCTCAATATAATAAATATGATTGTCGCTATATCGATCCTGTCTTATGATAGAAACGCGGAGAGAATTTTCTCTTTTACCCTGAAATTTGTCCTGAAAATCGTGTCATCGTGTAATAACATGACTTCATGAGAGTTGTTTGAAATTTTACCAGTTATTATACTTACATTTAGTATAATTTGACTAGTAAGACGTATGGTAAAATTTCCAAAAACTTTCATAAAGTTGTTCAAAAGGTTGTCCACGTTGTCCCACGATTAAGAGTAAATTCTCTCTGAAAATCGTGTAATGACATTGGATCCGGAAATCTTTTCTATGAGTACGATTACCTTTACGACTACTTTTACTGTTAAATATTATAAAAACTAACAACTTCAGTGTTTTCTCGACCATATCTGGCATCTTTAATAATACAGAAAATTTATTATTAAATATAAAAAATGCCAGATGTGTTCAGGAAAACACCGAAGTTGTTAATTGCCGCTGGCGATATTGAAGAATAAAAAAGAGAGTATAAAAATACCCACGTTGGAGCATCTTATATTTTTCTCCGAAGAAAGGATTTACGGTTTGACAGAATAATACCTGTCCAAATCGTTTGACATCTTCTTGGACAACATCCTGTGTTTCGAACCGGAAAGGATAAAAAAGAAGCTCGCGCGAAGAAACACCGTGAAAGGCGTATCCCGATTGTGTTCTGGATCGAGAGGGCCCTCGAGGCGGGCCCGGACTAATAGCACTCGAGGGGACAAGAAGTCGTGCGAAGGAGAAGCGCGATATGCTAATGCAAATATGGTTTTCCGACGCGCGGACAGTCAGCGCTTGTTGTGACTCATCGGTCAGTCCCTCTCGTTCTGTCCTCATCTCTCGACCCACACGACCTGGCCATCGACCATCCCACATCCTCCCATCGATTTGCCCCGTACCATCCGCTGCGTATTAAATTAAGGAAACACGTGCATTTGTAACCGATTAGCTTGCGCCAGCAGGCGCGCGTGTCCGTCGATTGCAGCCGTGCTGCAACTGCGAGAGCAAGGCGGCTGATGCGAAAATCGATGCTCCCGCGTACTCAGAGGTTCACCGACGGCGCTAAAAACGCTCCGGGCCGTCGTTGCGAGTGCTCATACGCTCGTGTTAGCTGTGCGCACCAGTAACGACCGAATAAAAGAAGCACGACCGAGAATCGTTCGCAACAGGTGTATGAATGTTACGTAACGTAAGTGCCACACGGATGACACACACGATATATACACCGAAGTTCCTGGACAACGAGCTCCGTCTACGGATCTTGCCTACGAATGCTTTCGTGAATTGGTAGTAAAAATATTTCTCTCGTAGACAGAATTTCGACCTGCAAGATTTTATTATACGTTCGTGAGATTTCTCGTTCCGTCTCGTAACGTCAATCAAATTTCGCTACCAAAACAGACCGTAAGGAGTACCAAGATTGATTTTAAATTATTACTTCGTCTGTTATGCCAATATTTCTCGACCTGAGCCTGATCCATCTTGAAAGACGACGCAATAATTTACCATGCACGTCGTTAAATGATTACCGTTAGATCCTCGTTACTCGCGCAAGAAATTTCTGATGTTGTCGTGCGGGTTTTCAGCTCGATGTCGCAATCGCAACGTTGACCGAGCTCATTATGCTCGATTATCATACTCGGCAGATAAGTACTGCAACGGTATACGTGCGATCGCGCGGCCCACAACTTGTGAGATACACAGAAATGTACGGGATACATAAAAAAAACCTAGATTAGACAGACTCTCGTAGAAAGAGGAATGGAACCGTAATTATCTCAAAGAAGCTGTTTTCTATGCAAACTTTTGTTCCAATCTTCCACCCTTCCCAGTGTGCGTCAGATATTCATATTGAAGAAGTCGCTGATTTTGTATTTCTCCTTCAAGCTCTCGAGCCCGTTCGCATTAATTAAGTACACGGTCTTTACCTCGGTGCCTACGTCAACACGATCCGAACCCGCTTAAACTCGCTCGCAATTCCGACTGCGATCAATTAACGTGATTAGTCACCGAGTCTGAACTCACCGATGCCAAGATGGTGACGAGATAACGCTGAGTCCTCTCGTAGTCGAGTGTTCGATTAACCGTGACCTGTCCTTGGTGCGGCAGGTTGATGCTGAAGTAACCGTAGCCGTCGACGGTGGTGATCCTATTGCGCCCGACACCCTCGTTGCTGCCGATCCTGCTGCCGTCGCCGGGCGCGATCGAGTACTCGACGATGCCGTTGACACCGGCATCGGCGTCGATCGCGACGATGTTCTTGAAGATGGTCGAGCCGACCGGGGTGAGCTGCGAACGAGACAAATGACCGTGTGGAGATTATTTTCGACACAACTTTTCCCTTCGCCAAGGAGGAAAATCGTCAACTTACTCCCGCGCCTCCGGCTGCGAATAGTAATAAATATATAAGGGCGTATCTTCGGGGAGGTAGACACTGAGACGCGCCACTTGTTAATTTTCGACGAGAAAATAACGGGCTAGGGCTAGGATTCGATCCTGGGACCTTCCGCTTGCCGGGCGAGTGCTCTTCCAACTAAGCTATCCAGGCCCACGCTCGCTCGAAATCTTTTTCTCTCACCTACTTTACTTCACTGAATAAAGTAGAAATAGTGTACTAGCAGCGCGACCCCAGAGCGATGCGTGGTATCTCACTCGATGGCAGGGGATGCTGGAGTGAATCTGCACTTTTTGCACCTCTCGCTCTTAGAACTGTCAATTCAAGGAAACATTCGTGTAATACACAAATTATATGGCGTACAGACCGATGGTGTTTCGATAGATTTCTTGTTAGGCTTTTAAACTGAATTTCAATAACACCATGCTGTTCTCTGGTTTAGTTCGAATAGTGGGACACCGTCGGTCTGTACACAAAAGTCACATAATGTTTTCTTAAATTAACAGTTCTAAGAGCAAAAAGTACAGAATCGCTCCAGTATCCCCACAAACGAGAAAGCGCGAAATCGCGCGGGATTAAATTTACGCGGGGCGCTTTAACGCGATTTCAGGGGGATGCTGGTTAATTGAGGGCCGACGGGATCAAACGCGAGTCCGGTCGCCGGGATGAATAATTCGACCGGAAATGCGCCGAGCTGGAACAGGCCGAGCAGGTTGTTCGCGCGAGAGGATCTACCGGGTACGAGGGCGAGACCTCGTTGAGGACCACGCGAAAATAATTCAACGGCTTCCCGCGCCGACGAAAGCCGTACGCGTTTCCGATTAACGCGGGGAGATAAGTCGGCGACTTACTTTGTTTATCTAAGGAGATCGGGAACCTCTTTCGAAACCCGATCGACCCGCGTGTCTGTTTCAAATCAAAGACTTTTACTGCGAATAAGATCAAGTGTGTGCTCAAAAAGTGAGCCCGAGCCCGATAATCAAGTTTTATTTTTGGGGATTCGAATAATCACTCATAAAAAATAATGTTCGATGCATTGTACTTGCAAAGTAATCGATTCCGACTAATTAGTTTCGAAATGAGTGCCTGCAAGATTTGGAATGTA
>NW_011967212.1:547181-578204 GCF_000949405.1 Vollenhovia emeryi | reverse complement strand
CAAGGGGAGGGCCAACATATGTTCTCTCCGATTTTAATGAGCTTGATATATGTTGCAATACTACACCTCCCTTAATAATAGGTAAAACCATTCGACCATACGCTCAAGCATTCGCGAGAAAAATTTATTTAAAATTGTCCACATGCGTATGTACCGAGTCGCTCACAAAATATCTCGCGAATGCTTGAGCGTATGGTCGAATGGTTTTACCTATAATATTATTAAGGGAGGTGTAGTATTGCAACATATATCAAGCTCATTAAAATCGGAGAGTTGGCCCTCCCCTTGTTAGTTGGAAGTGCCATGTCTCACTTTGACGTGTATATTTTGATGGTTATGGAGAACAATGAAGCACCAAACCACAAATAACAACAAAATAGAGAGATTTTTGTTACCAAACTTCAAGAATAGCTACAATAATTGGTTTTTATACATTATTGATGTTTATCAATGTTTAGAATATTTAATACGGGCGTTGTGGCCGTATTACCCGCCTGGCTATAATGCCTGCCTTTACCCTATCACGGAGAGAATTTAGAGAATTTAGTGTATGTTGTTCCACGATTACATGATTTTCAAGATAAATTTTAAAGGCGGTATCTTACTAGGTTCAAATTTGTCGGCGTATGTTTGAGCTCTCTATGATTAATTCGGAAAATCGAAGCAGTACTTTCAAGTGCACTCGAATCTTCCATAAGTTTCCTGTACTACGAAAAAACAAAAGTAATATCGAACTTCCAAATAACCTCGAACCTGGATCAAACATATTCGAATCTTTTATGAATACTTTGCTCAAAATTCTATTTTCTTCGAATCGTTTGTAGAAAGGAAACGATTTAAGACGAAATAAAATTATATAAATCGCAAATCTAATTTTACTTCGCTTTGATATTTAAGGGAGAATTCTCTCCGTGTAGGTTTTAGGGTAGAAACCGCCGCGACGTGAAACGGTTATCCATAAAATGGAGCTCCGTACATTACGTAATAAACGTAACGATAAAACCGAGTTTCTCTCCATTACGCGATTTTAGAAAACGATCCAGCACCTTTAACTTCAACCGCGGCGAGTGTGACATAGAAACAACGACAGCGAGCGGCATATATTCATATGGCGCTCGAGAAATAGAGTGGAGAATTCATTAGCGTGTCCCCAGAATACAAAAATGAGCCAACCCGTAATGACGTTCCCACGGAAGCAGTTCAAGCATAATAATCCCGGTCGTTAGCCACGGCTACGATGGCGAGGAAGTCGTCGGCCCTCGTTTACTTAGCAACGCGGCTAATTTCCACGAGCTTTTCGACGGCGCCAGACGAGGGGAGGTGAAAAAGCGGAGGTGGACCGTTTCCGACACTCGCAATCATTTCGCTATCCCGTGGGCGATTATCACCGCTTGTTCTCGCGTGTTCTCGCGACAGTGCGCCGGTTGCCGCGTGCTCTCTCACCGTGGATTAATTAGCTCAAGCGCGAGCCGGCGATCTCGATCTCGGGATCTTCCTCGCGAGGAACTCCCGCGATTCCGCAATTATGCACGGCGGGTGGGGCAAAGGTTGCTCTCTCGCCGAGCGTATATTTCGCCAGTTTCCACGATAAGAACTGATACAAAGGCTCCGTTAATTAGACGACAATCTGGAGCCAGTCAAAGTTATCTTTGCGGAATCGTCTCGGTGCAATCTGAATTCTATACGTGCCGCTGAAAAATTTGTGTTTTCTCGTTAAAATCTTCGTGTTAAACATTTAACGTATGTTAATCTAACGGTTGAGGTTTGTCCTTTATAACTGGACTGACTGCGCTAGTTCAGAGTTTGTCTTTCTCTTTTCATGTGGAAGAAGAAAGATAAAATCTGAACACGAGGAAGTTCTTTAAAAAATGGACCAAACTGGCATAAAAGTGAACGTTTCGACCTCTTTATCGGGTCCTCTTCAAGTATAGTCTGGAAACAAATTTCAAAGGCACAAACAGCAATACAAAGAAAGAAACTTTTAGTACATAATTACAAAGAAGAAAAAGTCTGAACTATTGTAGCCAGTTTAGCTATAAAAGAACAGCTCAGTTGCTGTTGTGCTGGTTAAGCTCAAGTGTTAAATCGTTAAAACAACTGAAGAAAGTGTAGAAATAATACAATGTACATCTGTTTTTAATTTTACACAACAGGTACATTCCGTATTGTTAGTGACAGGAGTTAGTTTATTTGCTAAAATTTCTAGGAAAAAAGTGGATTCGTTCTACAATACAAAAATTTGAATTATCATATCTGTACACTGCAAAACATATCCGTTTTAGATATAAAGGACAATTATATTTCCGTTATATTTTATAACGGATATTCAATATTAAAACGGATTTCTCATATGTCCGTTTGATTTAGGCACTGGTGGAATTCTTAATATGACACTTTATTGATTATATAAAATCCTTTATATAAGTAGGACCGTAATGGTTATACTGTTAAGACAGACATTATAACGGATATTGTAAAGGATTTGGTCATATATATTTAAAGCGGACAAGAGTTACCATAGCAACTGATTTTATTTTGTCAATCAATCTGTTAGAGTATCTCAGTCGCTTAAGTTACTCGGCGGTTTTCATCTCGATTACACAGTTTAATATTAAGCTTAATATTTTTGTCGCTAATTGTTGCGGAGCAATATGGGAGTGGATCGACGCGGTAACTATCGCGGTAAATGTACCGCATGTGACTGCGATGAATTCGAGTTACCTCCCGCGGATGACACATACATGTGTTTCTTTTGCGAGCATCATTCGCCTTTACAATTACACATTTCCCTTCCCAATGAGAAATGATTCGTCGATCGACGTCGAAATGATGTCGAATCGACGTCAATTCGACAGTGTCGATGTCGATTCGACGTCGTTTCGACGTCGATCGACGAATCATTTCTCACTGGGTTCTATTTATACAGGACATTATTATTAGGACAATGTCCTGTATACGCAATTCCGCTTTAATTTCACGTTTACTTAAAGTGGAAAAAAGTCACTTCTTTCCGTTATAATTTCGCGGAATTTAGAGTGGACATGTTTTGCAGTGTAAAACGTAAAAGCAACTTTCTTTAGTTAATTTTACCGTAAAAATTACGTTACTTTTGCGCATAATTTATTTCAAATTACTCTGAGGTTTCCGTTTATTTCGCGTTAAGATATTAATATAGCATGCGTGTGACATAACGACTGACCTTTTTCGCAAGGTCGTATCTTGATTTTACACAATGTAGGACCGGAATGAGCGTTTAAACGGAAACTGTGTAAAATCGAGATACGACCGTGCGAAAGAGACCGGTCGATATTTTATTTAACCAAATGCAAAGAAGGTCGGGACGGGGGGGGAACCAAAGGACTACATGAAGATTGAATTTTCGAAATACTTGGCACGATTCATTTCTCTCGCATTCAATTTATCCTTTCAGATCTGTTCGACGTGCGAAACGCTCGGTACCAACGCGCACGTCACTCTCACAATCGGTATAACGGGTTACGGATGCGAAAGAGGGAAAAGATCGTCGCGGCTGCGTTCGACTATCGGCGATGGCCGACGTTCCCGTCGCGCCGCGTTGCGAATAGTTCTCGTCCACTTAGCGACGTGACGAATCTACTTTCTTCGAGGACGCGCGCTGACGCGACGATAGAGCGGCATAATGGAGCGTCCCCGCGCGCTCGCGTCGACGACTCGCATCCGACACACTTTTCATTTCCGTAAAAATCCCGTCGCGTCACGCGGAAAACGTCCGGCTCGACGAAAGTCGCGGAGGAATCGACGACCGCATTCGCGACGCGTCGGAGGAAACGACGCGCGCGATTCTATAAGTTGTCATCGCGAGCGCTTATTATTTCTCGACGCAATTCTATAGTGTTCCAATAGCGAGACGCTTTTTTCCCTCCCCCCCCCCTCCCATCCCCCTGCACAGTTCTACTCAATTAACGCTCATCTCGCCGGAATATAATTATCGAACTTTCGCACGGCGTTAACCGCAGCCTCTTATCCGTCCATCATATTTAGACGCATAATTATACAACACGCATCCCATTACAAGTATAAATTTCCAGCTGCGCGTGCATACCGTACAACGTATAGCGCGACTCATTATATGTATAAATTTACTCCGGCGCGGCGCGTACCGTGAATTACCGCGTTATGCCCGCATTTTCACGCTCGGTGTTCTATTATTTCCTCGGTGCAGAATGCATTCCTCGGCCGCCCCAATCTCGCAGCACCGTCCGTTTCATTACAGGCGCGAGGTACGCTCTGTCGACAGAAGAGCTATCGCTGTTGAAGCTAATCACGCGACTCGGGAGATGACCGAGCGGTACTTCACGGTCGCACAGTGTATATTCCATTACGAGCATGGAAGTAAAGATCCCTCGCGGGACGAAGGTTTATTTGAATTACAATTTACGCCAATTTAACCATTCTAGACGGTTTTACAATTACACCAAAGATGGTTCGAATCAGTAATGCCAGAAATAAGACGCGGCCTGGTCGGACGCGAAATGGATGGGATACTCGCGCGAAGAAGAGAGCCCGACGTCTGCGTGCGAGCAGCGCGACGCTGCACCCACTGAAAAAATTTCCGGATCCAATGCCGTTACACTTCAATGTGTCATAAAATAGGATTGATATAGCGCCAATCGTATTTACAGAGAAAGGAATACCTTTAATCTTAAATGAAAAATTCTAAAATCTAGAATAAAATGATAGTATGCATCGCCTTTTGTCGAATATCGTATCAACTTCGTGCGTTGTAAGATGGAGGGAAAATTTATTCTAAACGCAAGAATATAAACTTACGTTTATATAAGTTACTCTTGTCTCAATACTGTAAGTCAATCTTTTTTTCATTCGATAGAGGAGAATAAGAATTATTGATTTTACTTCGATATTGTCTTATTTTTATACTAAATGAGGTTGCGAGAAATATAAATGCGTCAAGAATACTTTTTGTCTGAGCAACAGAAATCCTTTCTGAGAGTGTGTCAACCCGTCCGACGGGGCCGCGTCTGATTTCTGGCGTCACTGGTCCGAATGCGATCGAGTGTTTGTTAATTTTGTGAATTTATGGTATTAAACGTCCGTGACGACGAACAGGACAAGATTACGCCTCAATTTCTGCGTGCGGCTCGTCGTTTTCTTTTTCTTTTAATTCAAATTCTCACCTCCGGCACAGTGGTCTCGTACGGCGTGTCGGTGAACTTCGGCGCGTTGTCGTTGATGTCGGACACTCTCACGATCACCGGAATCGTCCGCTTCTTGTTAGTCAACTTCACCGTGCAGCTTAACTGAAAAAACGAACGAACATTCATATTGAAGGGTAAACGCAACAGTTCGACCACGTCCCTGTAACAATAAATGCCGCTTGGCCTTCACTAAAAGAAATTTGATAAAAAGGATTTCATCGAATTAAAGGCTGGAAGAATTTAGAGAATATTAATAAACTAAAAACGACCGCTACGACGAGATAAGATTATACTACGCTAGACTCTCGCAAGTCAGAAGTTAAGTAATCTTTATTGAACATCTATATTTAATCGAGAGCGTAGAGCGTAAGAAACTATTTCTGGAACGACTGGCATCCTTTGATCGAACCAAGTAATAATTAATTACTTCCCCCCCCCCTCTCTCTCTCTCTCTCTCTCTCTCTCTCTCTCTCTCTCTTTCCCAGATCAATCTATTTCGATCCATTTTACCATTCGCGTGAATTTCTATAAATTAATCGAAGTGCACTCAACATTTCTGTTTCGGTCCAAGTTATCTGTCTGCATTTCTCGGTCTTATTAAATCTTATCCGCTCGTTTGATCAGCACGAAGTCTTGAAGTGTTCGATGCGGAGTACTCCAGACCTTTCACATTCCTCGTACGATAGTGTCATAAGGCACAATGTGCATGCACAGTTTCGCGGATGCCGAACGAGCCGGCGTAGAGAATGGCGTCTTCAAATCGCGAGCGCGATAATCGGCGAGCAAATTAATTACATATAGTTTGCGCGAGGAGTAACGTAAACTAATAAAAAGAATATTTATTTAATACACAAGAGACATTTCTGCAGTTAAAAAAAAACAGATTGACTGTTTCGTTACTTCTGAAAAGAAAAGATCAGCAAAAATAGATTCCTGCATTTATATGCGATTTGTTCATCGTTTAAGAGAAAACGTTTCGTAAAAGTGAACTTAGCTTCCTGAAGTGAACCCGCCTTTTGTTTGAATTTCGTAAAAATAGAACTGTATCAACTACTGTGCCGTTTAACAACTGATGCAGAAAATCGTTGTAGATTTTGCAACTTCCTCCGAGTGTTCTCGACAAGCCGCCAACTTCCGCTGTCGCAGTGAGTTTGCAGCTCGTTGACAGCGAAGAAAATAATAAAACATTTTACTGGCGGACAAGAGATCCTCTTCCGAGAAGCGGAGCAAGGTTTTTGCGTAGAAAAAAGTAACGGCGTCGCCTTAAAAGCGCTAGACACTCGCGTGGTGAATTAGACGTTTAGACGTTTAATGGTCGGTATAAGAAAGAAAAATTCACTTGAAAGGGGCCGAACAATAGATTTTTTACCGCAGCTGTGAACGCTATAATTCAAGAAATATTGACACTTCGGTAGCGAACGCTATTATTCGCTTGTCTTCTAATATTTGTACTTGAGAGGGGCGTTAAAGATTTTTCTCTGCAAGTTGTGCTTCCACATATCTCTGCATTACTTTCGTCTTCGTCATTACATATTGTCCTTCGTACGTTCGTTCGAAAGTCGCAATAATGGCAGCATTCCGTTTACCTGATATTCCCAACTAATCGACGATATCGGGGACGGTGAAAATTCCGATCCGATCGAAAACGAGAAGAGAAACGGAGGCTCCTAACGAGTTGTCGCAAAGGATAATAATCGGTAATCAAGCCCAGGAGGCGTCCGAAGTTTCCGCGCGTGACGAGTTTCTCCCCGCGCATCCACGTTATTTATTATCGAGATTTTCGTCGCCAGTGATTTGCAACACGGCACTTTGTCTCGCGATGGCCCTCGGTGGTTCTATCGATAAAATATCTATCGATAGAAAGTCTAAATGATATTTCATAGAAAACTTTCTCGGATGGACGCACAAGGAAGAAGATGCGCGCGTGGATTGATGGTCGCGTCATCTGAACGAGATTTCATTCGGCATTCGCGCGATGTAACCCTTTCAATATCTTAGATGCAGATTCAAAAGCAATCTCGCGCGCGAAAGAATGGATTAATGTTAGAATTAACTTCACAAGGAACGTCATTTGGTACGCGTACGACGTGCCGATGAATTATTACTTTGCATAAATGCAAGTATGAGAAAGCACACGCGCACACATTAAATCTGGACTACATGTGGTCTCAATCTTCGAGAGTTGCAGTCTAAGAAGATATGCGTACGCGGAGAGAACGCGCGAGACACGTTGAAATCAATTTCTTGGAATCCACTAAACTTTTATTTACTTGTGCTAAAACATTTGCTAGATTTGAAGAATATGAATAGAAGAAGAAGAAATAGATACGAATATTTCGATCTCAATAAAATTTTGGTCAAGATAAGGAAGTCGTTTTTTTAAATTAAATAAAAGTCTAGTGGGGTCAAAATTCAAACAACTTTTTTCTGGGTGTAATCGCGGGACAACGGGGCATTTCGAAGAAATTTATGAGAGTTTCTTGAAATTTTACTAGTATAGAATGTATGAAAATTTCAAAAATTCTCACAAAGTTCTTCAAAATGCCACGATTACATGATTTTCAGGGTAAATTTTAAGAGAAATTTTGCCGTGTAAAGCGAAACGTAGTGCTACCGTTACAATTTTTCGTAGTAACAATTTTTCAAAGTATGTCTGTTCCATTGTTAAGTCTTACGAAACCGCAACGGTCAGTCTATTACAGCAAAAGCTTTGACAAATGAAATAAATCAGGCGGGTTCTTTCAGTGTCTCCCTTGCGAGATAGAAGTTTTTCTCTTACCTGAAAAACCACGTGCGAGAGATTCTCGTCGTCTCTGTCCAACGGCTGGAGAAGCTGCAGTTTCTTGCCATTCAGTTTGAAAAGGGGAATCTTTCTTCCAGGGAAGATAAGCTCCAGCATAGTCTCGTTATAGGGATCGCCGGACACCGGAAGCTCTTCCGGCACGGTTCTCTGATCGATTGCTGAAAAAGGATAGCCGGCAAAGGCGATTACCGTCGTGCGCATCGATTTATCTTGTGTATATCTGGGACAGCGTAAATGGAATTTTCAATAAACTGGAAATACACCAAACTCCGGCGCGACGATAAATTCTCGGTCGTTTGTTTGAGATATCAAATGCAAAATGCGTTTTATGATGGAAAGCTACGATTTTTAAATCACGAACGAAACGAAATCAGCAGAGAAAATTGAAGATTTTAATCAATTTTATCGAAAAGGTGGAAAAGAAATTACGAACAAACCATGAAACAGGATAATGATGATATGAATAGCCATTTCGAAGAAATCGTTTTGTTACTTGTGTAATACGACTCGCGAGCGAAGACCAACCCGTCTTCACTCTTCATAATGAATGCTATCTTGGCGGGCTTGATGTCGATCTCGGGCGAAATCTCATTAATGAAAGCCAATACAATTTAATTGCGATGCATTGGCTATTCTGCCTCTCGAATATTCCTTTTCTCTAATTTTCGTCATCATTCTTTGCCGGTGTAATTACTTTGCCCCGACCGAAAACTAATTAAACCTTCTATTACTGTACTGTCAGGCGTCGCCTCTTGAAATGAGTTTAACACGACGCCTTTTTGTGTCTCGAAGATTTTCCAATTAAATTAAATTCGTTTTTCGCGAATCTTACTTTTAACGCACTCGGAGAGTTTTCGCATCTTGTTTTCGTGAAATTTGTACGTATAGAAAGCAACAGGAACGCTAACTGCGTTAATCTTTGGGAAACAGTTTAAATTAACTGATACAAATATAATGAATCTGAGTGACGGATGAAGATTAAATTCGATCTTTATTTCTTCTAGTCTGTTTTCGCGACAATCGTTTCAAGACTTAATGCATTATGCGCGGTGGAATAGCTTTATTATTTATTCGTTCGGGACACGAAGCCGTTTCTCCGTCAAAATAGAGTCACCCACGGATAAAGTCGCCGTGCATTATGCATTCGGCAGAGAGTGGAGAAAGCGAGTCGATCTTCGGAACGTGCAAGATGATTTGCTTGAGAATACCGCGAATTGACGCATTGATTCCGCTGCCGACAGTTGCCGGTCAACTCGATCGATCCGGCAAACGTAATTTCCGCGTAATGAGATGCCGGATTTGTGATATTCGGTACACGAGCACAAAATTTAATCCAGTGCCCCGAGGAACGATCTATTTGCGAATGTAAACGCGAAATCTTTGAGATTGCGTTTGGTACGACGCGATGCGAACCTGAGATCAAGTTAGCTCGTGGCAAATGAGGCACAATTCGCGATGTGGAAAAATATACCGACTCGAGTAAGGGAATAATAGATGCTGCTTGTAGAAATCGGTACGAAGCTCTTCCCACGATAAAAAGATACGCTCAGGCCCCATTGCGTTATGAAATAAGCTGACATAGAAAGAGTTACTGAATAATTACGTAAAACAAATGATAAAATACTCATACAAAATATCTATAGAAAATAATAAGAGACCAGAGACCATATGTATATAACACAATGTCGTTTGTTTCTTAGTTGTAAGTTATCAAATTTTTTTTCTAAAATTTAATATTCGAAGGGTATATACTACTGTGATCAAATTGAAAGGTGACTTTGTTTGTAAAATTAAAAACCTTTATTTATTCTTGAAAATCCATTTCGTCCCCTTCAAAATAATCCCCATCGGCTCCAATGCACTTATGCCAACGAAGTTTCCAGTCCTCGAAGCACTTCGCAAATTCTTCCATCTTTATGGCCTTCAGCTCCTTCTGCGATTCGGTTTTTATCTTTTCAATCGAGTCAAAACGGTTTCCCCGAAGTGGCCTTTTGAGTTTGTTGAACAGCCAGAAGTCACACGGTGCTAGTTCAGGTGAATACGGCGGTTGTGGAACGATCTTCGTTGGCCACTTCGGGGAAACCGTTTTGACTCGATTGAAAAGATAAAAACCGAATCGCAGAAGGAGCTGAAGGCCATAAAGAAGGAAGAATTTGCGAAGTGCTTCGAGGACTGGAAACTTCGTTGGCATAAGTGCATTGGAGCCGATGGGGATTATTTTGAAGGGGACAAAATGGATTTTCAAAAATAAATAAAGGTTTTTCATTTTACAAACAAAGTCACCTTTCAATTTGATCACAGTAGTATATGGATTTTGAAAAGGAATAGGTATGGATTTAATTAATAAAGATTTTTAATGTACGATAAAATGTAATTAACGCGTCGCGTTTACCATTTCCTCTGCTCTCTTCGATATCGAGGATGATATTCGATTGTCCTGCTTCCACTTCGCATAAACCTGAAATATAAAGCAAACAGGGATCTTAGAGAAAGTAATGTTAGAATTAGTTTATTTATGTTGTGCTTACATCGTTCGTGTGGTATTTTTAACGTAATTATTCGCACGGGGTTTATTTTACACCTCAACACTAAATTTCAATTTTTATTGCCTTCTTTAATGATTTACGATTAAAAATATTATTCTGTACGTCCTTTAGATAAAAATAAATATTGTACAAAAATTGTTCTTTAATTAGGAAACAATTTATGCAGCATTTAAGCAATAAAAAAAGTTGTGCTCTGTAAATTTAGTAGAAAATTTCCACGACTGGCGAGTTATTTTAAATCGTGAGCCAAACGTCAGTCTTTATATTTGTCGTCGCAAAATTTTTATTAATTATTTAATTATTTTAAAATTATCAATTCTTGCAAAAAAGAAGATAATACTTTAATTTTAACCTTGTAATTTTATGCAATAATTCTTGCATATGATATATAAAATGATATCAATTTTTTAAAAATCTCATCAATTTTTTAAACAAAATTAGACTTTGTTAACTATTCATTAATGTTTTTAATTACAGTATGTACGCGACTATGAGAGTTTACTTTATGGCCACTCAAAGAGAGATTATATTTTATAATATAAACTCGATTTATATTGTGCTATAACATAAAATATAATATAATCACAAAATATGTATGTAGGTATGTGCATCAGGACTAACAACACAATGACCTAATTAGCAATTCAAAGATAACAATGACTTGCGTGATTATCTGTGCAACAAATACATGAACTGTTTTTCCCGGTGTCGGACTCTGAAGCGTTTATAGTTCATTCAACTAGTACGGGCAATCAGCCGAGTAATAAAGCGAACCGTTACGGCTATATTTCTACGGTAGGAATAATATATCGTTTTCTGTATGAACAGAGTGCTCTAATTTTGTTCGTGTGCCGGTGAGACTGAGTGACAAAAAGGCGTGAAGTAATTGATTGCCACTGGTGCAACCAGTAACTGCCCAAGGACTCTGCTCGCAGGTGCAAATAGAAAATAAATGCTCGCGTTCTCCATTTGATATTCCAGCGAATCTTAACTGTATGAAGTCTCGATGTGTGCGTCACTTAATCCAGCGAGGCATATTTAATGTCAAGAACTAACACGTACGAAAAGGAAACGACAGTTAGCTCTAATTTAAGTTCCAGGAGAACCCAGGTTCACAAGTCGACGATCAAATCGATATCGGTCATGATTTTTCGGGCCGTTTGATTCGATGACGACTAGAACCCTCATTGATTTCGTAACAAGATCCGCATAATACTTTGTCGATATCCCGTCGACATGTAGTCGACATCTATTAGATGTATTCATAGAGGAAAGTCCTCTATTATGGGACAGGGCTCTAATATGAGATAGTAGACTTTCAACGCCCAAATTCAATTGCAAATCTTTTTTCGCAACGATCACACGATGTAACAATAAATTTTCCACCAAACAGATTTCACTCCAGGGCAATAAACGCATGGTGGAGCCAACAGATGATGCCTATTAATTTATTAGAAACTCCGCTATCTCATATTAGGAGCCTGTCTCATGATAAGGTATTTTCCTCTATCAATTTATCTATCAAGAGATATAGAGAAGATATCAGTGTCGACCAATTATTTTTATATCTTCGTGGAAACATTAATTTTTTTGTAACAATATCTACGAAATAATATCACAAATTACAATGTTCTCAAATCAAGAAATTATTGCAAACAATATTTCATGAAAATGTACAATTTTGTAAAAATTAGTACAAAACTTTACTTGTTTTAAATGAAATGAAATCTTCTAAATATCAACTTGATTGTTGATTTGCACACGATCTCAACGTGATTTCATAATGACAGTCGCCAGATTCTTCATCGACTTATGAACTCGGGAAGACGTCGTTCTCCGCAACTTTCTGAAAATTTCGTAAACTTTACTCGCCGAGATAAGGCCACTTCCCGTCCGTGTGCTCGCAATTATGACACCCTATCGGGATCGGTACGCAACTGATGCGTAATTTCCGCGTGTTATTAATTCTCAGAGCTCGCCGAGCACGCCCGCGCTCCCTCAGACAGGTGCGAGAAATCCGCACGGCCGGAAACGTGACGCGCAAAACGCTCGCAACAGGAGGGAAGATTCCTCGACGAGCCAGCTGTTACGAGAGGGACCGGTCGACGGCCGATTTTTGTCGCGGGGTCTTGCAAACCGGATAAATTAATCGGATTGCACGTTAACGAACACGAGAGCCTAATTACTGACACGATGCCATTACCGATGCATACGTGGGTCCGTTACGTTGCAAAATAATTTTGCGGCGTAACATGATAGTTTTAAGTGCACCTCCCACTCTTTCTCAAATTAATATTCTTGTCGCGGCGGTTAAGCTAAACGAAAGAACGATATTACGACGTTACAATAATTTCTTTACGAGTTGAATTACGAGAGTTGGAAACAAAATACTATTTCTCATTATGTCGTACTTTGCAGGTGGCAACGTGATGCTGTTTATTTCATATTACTACTGTCTTATTTTCATCTGAGTATTTCCATTTACTAAAGTGATGCAGTCTTTGTTCCAAGAAAAGTGATTTGAATCAAATTTTAAACGGTACAATTCACTTTTTAGATTCTGAAAAAGATGAACGTAGGTGATTTGAATGAGTCCAAGCAATGAAACTAAGCCACTTATGCCTTTCGAATCAAAATGCGCTTGTTACACTGCCAGAAAAAAAATGGTTAGAATAACATATATTCTCACTACATTTTATAGTGAATTTTGGCCCTAAACATATTTTTATAGTTTTATTGAACAAGTAAAAAATAGCAGAGCGAACACAAATTTATAGTCATTATCAGTATGACATAAATTAGCACAACACATGACAAAGCCCAGAGTGTACGATAATAGACTTACTCGTCGCAATTAATTTGGGGTAAAAGTGTGATGGCTAGACAAGTCCTTCCACTACATTATATACCGCCGAGGCCATTGCGGCCAAGATGGTCCCCCGTCGGAATTAACGGCACGAGACTAAAGAGATGCAAAAAAAACTACAAAGTCTGTCCACGACCTTTTTTTGCCATCCTTTTGGTTTTATTA
The DNA here is from genome assembly GCF_000949405.1 of Vollenhovia emeryi. Taxonomy (NCBI): domain Eukaryota; kingdom Metazoa; phylum Arthropoda; class Insecta; order Hymenoptera; family Formicidae; genus Vollenhovia; species Vollenhovia emeryi. The sequence continues at coordinate 564,629 of NW_011967212.1, read as the reverse complement.
CGGTGGCTAGATTCCGGGTATTAATAATGCCCCGTGCGGTCTTCTTACGGGAAAGCTCTTGTGTCTCTTCGGAGACGCTTGAATTACTCGATGGACGTATAATATTCAACTATCGCGCAATGTATACAGAGAAAATTTTCTTTCAAAATTCATCTTGAAAATCGTGTATTCGTGAGACATCATGACAGTTTTGAAGAATTTTATGAGAGTTTTCTGAAATTTTACCATACATTTTACTAGTCAAATATGGTCAGTACTTCCCCGCTTCAGTGTTTTCTCTGCCACAAGGCTTATGGTAATCTAGAGTTTCTCGGTTACCTACTATCTCTTGGCTCTACTGTATCCGCCTCAGTCCCGTTCTTCAAAACTTTTTCCCTTTCTAAAAAATATACGTTAGCAGCGCGAATGTCGTTAATATCGAACAGTTGAGGTCTCTTTTCCGCGATGCCGATTGGTTTTCTCGAAGCGCGGTGTGCTTCACTTCTCTTTTAAATTCGTGTCATGTTTCAGCTCGCATGTGAATTTTGACAGTTGTGCAAAAATATACTTAGAGAAAGTTAGAGACTAAACAAAAAGTTAAGGAAAATGAAGTTAAAGTTAAATATCTAATTGAGTGAAGCAGAATAAAAGAAATTCTCATTCTTCTAATGAGATACAACGATAACTAATCTTCTTTTTAAAAAGGTATGTAAGACGTTTAATTATTAACGCTGTTCCGCGATGCTGATTTTCTCGTTTGGCTTTGTACGGCGAAGAAGAGCATGAATAAATATAAATTAAAACCAAATAGCGCGCGCAATGCTATTTCCAATAAAGTATTTAATACCAATTTGCATTATTAACAAAGTAATTAAGTAATTAGAATTTAAGTAACAACGATTTTTGTTTCGAAACATTTTCTCGATTGAACAGAATTAATCGTTAATTTAATCAATACCAATAAGTCCGCGGAATAATACGCAAAACGTAGCAACAGTCACGGAACAAAGTAATGTACAATAAAATATTAAGTACGGAATTTTCCATTGCGTAGGCAGGCCAACGAATTCTCAACGTTTCTTTGTTGTTTTTCACTCGGCGCAGTATCGTACGACGATTAAGCGGGCCAACGAATTCTCAACGTTTTTTTGTTGTTTTTCCACTCAGCGCGGTGACGTATGATGTTTTTGCGTGCCATCGTGTACGTGAAGGTCGCCGCATTATCATTCGCTCGCCGAACGTCGAGCCGGCAGGCAGTGGCGAGAGTCGCTCCGTGCGTGATATTATTTTTGCGTTATCGGTTTCCAAGACTCGATCGCGACGAATTTAGGGATAAAACGCTATCGATTTGTACACCTTTATCAGTAACGAGTAACGTTCCTCGATTATTAAGTTCCTACAACTTGTAGTGAGAAACGAATTGCGTGTTGAGGCGACGGCTCTTTATGAACGTATACATAGATATTTCACGAGACTAACTCATCTAAAATATGAATGTGAACCGTGGTACTTTGTCGCGGTTACATCACATTTACGCACCGCGCTTTTAATTATCTTTAATTATCGATTTCTTGTAATCCGTTCGATTTTCGGGAAAAGAGAGAAACTTGTGCGTGAAATTTGTGTGTGATTTCGGCGTTCGCGCTGTAATTCGCTCTGTCGTTTTTCAATATTTCGTGAGTTTCGCGGTATCTCACATCGCGTACGGGAGTGCCGAAATTTCGCGCGATCGATGATTTTCGCGAGTGAGTGTTGTGTAAGTGCAACAAGGAAATCTGAGAGGAGGAGGAGGCCGAGGAGGCATCGGGCAACAGCGGAGAAATCGGTGAGGTGAGTGTCTTTTTAACATTTTTGTGTTATTTGATACTTGTGCAAAATAAAGCATATGAAGTAAATTTAATACAATCATTTCGATTTTATATAATTGGCCTATAATAATCATATACATATTTGTGTTTTTACAGTTTAACATATATAGTTGACGATGTACAACTCTGCTGTTGCGAATCAGTGAGTGATAAATTACTTTTTATTTTAAATTGACGTTGCGCATATAATTACTTCTTTGCATATATACAAATTCTAAAAAATATACAATGCCCGACCACAAACTGCGCGCGCGAAGCGCGCGTTTTGTCATTTCTGGTACTGGTAAAATATACGGTAAAATTTCAAACACTCTTGAATTTTCTCTTGAAATTCACTCTGAAAAACATATACTCGTGGAACGACATGGCATTTTAAACAACTTTATGCGAGTTTTTTAAATTTTACTAGTAAATTGTCTACTAAGTATAATTACTCGTAAAATGTGTGGTAAAATTTCAAAAACCCTCATAAAATTCTTTAAAATGCCGCGTTGTCCCACGATTACACAATTTTCAGGGTAAATTTTAAGAGAAAATTCACTCGTGTAGATTCGAGGCTGGTACATTGACAATTTGTTAGAACACATATTTCGCGAGAGACACTCGAGACCGAAAAATCTATGCACGAGCAATCGGTGAAGCGCCAATCATATTTTCGGATATCCCAAGAATTACGTGCATGAATACATTTCAACTTGCACGTTTAACTTGTATGATGCAAAATAGTAACCGCCTGGTTTACACTGAGCATTTAATACTCCTACTCTAAGCACTATATCAATACTAATTATAAGTAAGTCGCTTAATAAGCACGGTATAAACGCACGCGGATGATTTCAGCGCCCTTTGGTCTGACACTTCTAATCACGAGTACCAGACCAATGATTATCGAGAGATTCTAGCACGCTTTGTAAACGGTTGGATCGCTTGCTTCGTATACCACAGTTAAATTCAGAATCACGTAGTAAAGTTAAAATGCTTGACAATCAAATTTCAAAGCTTTTCGATTGAGTGTCATTAATTATTTTAAAGCCTAATCTACAATTTTCTCTCTGCATCTAGAAACATTCTATTTTGTGTAAACAAATCAAAACGGTTAAAAAATGTGTCGACAATGTACGATTATGCAATGTATAGGTAATATACAATTTGTCACAATTTTTGCACAACTTTTTAAACATATTTATTGACTGCAGAGTAGAATGTTTCTAGACGCAGAGAGCACTTTGTAGATTAGACTTAAACGGCGGGAACAGATCCACGAAACAAAGTGGATGATACACGATAATCACTCACAGATTATTAAATCAGTTCATCGGAGAATAGATATTCTGAATACTATAAGTTTTTAGAAAAATACTTTATTCCTTGTTAATCGTCTGTTTATTTGCTAACGCGACGGATTAATTGCTAAAATTCATGCGTCTCGTAAAATCGTGTGAGACGCCGATTGTTCGTTGCGAAGCAGACGTGAGAATCAAAGTGAGTAGAGGATCCGAATTCTAAATCAGTTGTGTTTCGGTCGTGACTTGCTTATCGAACGATGACTATTTCTTCAAAAATGCCTGAATCTGAATACAATTCAGCGTCGCGGATTATTCGATTTCGAAGTAAAATTTGTCTATCGTTTACGCATTTCGCGTGCGCAGAACGCGGAATGGTACGTAAATCGTGTTGTTTCGTGTAATTTACATGCCGAACGAAATACGCGGATAATTATCATGTATGTATAATTACCGCATGTTGCGGTCGATCGCGTTTTCGCACATGTTACCTCGTGAATATACAACGAGGGGAAATAAGAGAACGAGACTTGAAAGGCATTAGGTTCATTAAATCGTCAATCAATTAGGAGCATCGTGCGAGTGCATTTATCTCCTAACTTAAGAGAAGTTAATGGAAATCTGTGAATATATTATACTAATGTAAGATAGAAAATTTCATGGATTTATTGGTCTCGAAATGGATAGGCTACAAATTAATGTAACAGTTTAATTCTGGAACATGCGTAACCATCTGCCGACTCATCGTGCACATAAGAATTGCACACAGACGAATCTAAGAGAATAAAACTTGTTTTCATCGACGTGTTGCATGCTGATCGATTTGGTCACTTGTTTTGACCACTTTTCTCCAATCGTCTTGCTTCACGTCGTGATCCGTCTCCATGTATCTGTGTGCGTCAGATACATGGAACCTACAATTTAACGTCGATTCCGGACGGCTCTGTAGAGGAGTTCTCTGGCCAAGATACTCCCGGTGGTTCGCCATTGCCTCTTCAGAGGTGGCGATCAAATAAAATCCTCAATACTGGTCGGATTTGAGCTCGGATCTTCGGCTCACTACAGCGTTGCACATGAGTGCGATTTGTGATTAGACTCCTATCTCATAATAGAGGTGGCCTAGGAAAAGTATCGAGGGCCAGCGGTATTATTTTTTATCTGTGCAAATAGTTGCTTAATAGTTTTCCTCATTTATATGGATTATTTTATTTCGATAATTTAAAATTAATTAATAATTAGATAAAAGAAACACTCTCTCTCTCTCTCTCTCTCTCTCTCTCTGTCTCTCGTTCAAATCGCTTTTCAAAATTATAAAGTTTAGTCCTATGACAATTTTTATAAAGGTTTTTTCCCAGATTCTACAATTATTTTCCCAAATATCCAAATACTGAAAACGAACAACGATTCAAAATATGTAATAATTAGTTTTCAAATAATTATTTAGAACACTGGTTTAATGTAGATGATTATTGTTTGTAAATTATAAAATCATCGTAACCAACGTTATAGATAACTCCGCTGCTACGCATCGATAAGTGAGAAAGTACTTTTTTTATTAAGACACGTATACTACAGCAAATAAATCTTTATGCATGTCAAATTAAAACAACGAACTATCGTGCGGAAGTTCTATATCTCGTAGACCCATTGTCTTAAAATAGATGAACTGCAACTGACAAATACTTCATCTTAGAATTAACCTTAATTAATCTTAATCTTATTATTTATCGATTTATTGTGCGCGATCGTGCTTGAGAAAATACTTACATATTTCGCACGTACGGAGCTCGCGGGGCTCGTCAATGCTTGCGTCAGCGGACACGATTTTTTAATACAATTATTTCAAATTTTAAAGAGAACGACAATAAAATTAATATAAAGAACACACCAACGTCGTTTAATCGAAACGAAATCCAGTATTTGAATAGATAATACAACTCACACGATCTCCTCGCTGAACGCCGTCGCTCGTCGCATTACGAAATCAAGCAATTTACACACGAACATTCGTCATCGTCCGGCTAGTCACGCGCAACATTCCCTGCCGAGCCCTCGTAAAGTCCCCCCTCCGTGTAAATCTTTCGTGACAGCGGGCCACTACCGGCGAACCCCGCGATCATTTCTTCCCGCATGGAAAGTGATCGCGGTATTAGAAAGTGCATACTGCGGGAGAACGAAAGACATCGTGTCGATCGCGACCCATATTTCCCATCCGAACAACATATCCTAGCTGTTCTACAAAGGCTCCAAGTGACCCGTTCACCAACGGGCACAATCGCATGAAAAAGAAACGCCTTTACCGTTCATGAACTCGTACCTACGCGGAGAGAATTTTCTCTTAAAATTTATTCTAAAAATCACCTGATCGCTTATTCAATATTCAATATTTGTATTCAATATTTTCAATATTTGCATATTTATGAAAATAATTATTTAAGTAAAGAACATTCATAAAAATTGTTATAAAACTAAAATTTATAATTTTTAAAAGCGATTTAAACGAGAGAGAGAGAGAGAAGTTCTTTTCTTTAATTATTAATTTTAATTAATTTCACGAGAGTTTTTGAAATTTTATCATACATTTTATCAGTAAAATGTATACTAAGTATAATTACTGGACTAGTAAAATGTATGGTAAATTTCCAAAAACTCTCATAAAATTCTTCAAAATACCGCGTTGCGATTACATAATTTGCAGGATAAAAAAAAGAATATTCTCTCCGTGCATAATTTGTCAGCGGCGTTTCCTCACACGCAGGCTTCTATTGGCTCTCGAGCTGCAGTTAATGCATTGTTTAGTCAAAACTTGAACGAGCATGGTCGCTCAAATCACGCACGTATAACGTGATACGCATTGAAATAAAAGCATCTGGTGGAATCTGTCGGTGTGGTATTAACGATAGCCGGCTGCAAAGCCGTGTAATATACATACATTGCACGATCAAGTTCGGTGTCGTGGGAATCGATACTGCGAGTCACACAGACCCGGAACTTTTCCTCCCTTTCAACGCCAAATCCGTATTACAGAGAAAATTGAACTCTAGCGTGTGCCCGCGCGCGCGCGCGTCTATTGGAAAAAGTTTCGCACCATCTGGATTTCCGCGAGGCCGTACGTATCGCGTTACGTAAAGGGGAGCAATCTGTAACGCGCAAGCTGAAATGGTAGCTAACATGGCTCGCGTTAATGTAGAACGGTAAAACGTAATGTCTGGAGTAAAATAATATTTAAAGCGCGGGGATATATACGCGGGGCCGCTTTACACGGATGATGTAAGAAGCCGTAGCTCGCCATTTTCCGGGGAAAATGACTCGATTGTTCGCGCACGAACAGATGTGCGGGACAATGCAGGAAGCGGCCGCTCGCTAATTGCTGGGTATATGTTTTTCACGTTACCAAACGCGCGTAAAACACCACCTTCGGCTCCGCGATGAATCACGTTTCTTCATTTCACCTTCTAAACCGCCGCTTTAAAACGCCGCGAGAGAACCGCGCCTGTATCTCTACGGACAACGCGAATTATCGCGTCGGAATGCACGTTTTATCCAGCTAAGCCGTCCGCACACCATTCTCTCTCGCGCACACCTTCGCCCTATCGGCGTACGTGGCTTACGGCCGAGTTTATCGATTCCCCATGGATTTACCCGTAAAACTTGCATTTACGGCGTTGTGTCGCGCGCTTCCGCCGATAAAGAAGTCATGAAAGCCTTAGCTTCCAATTTTTCTCGAAAACGGTTTCGTAGACTTGAAAGTTTTACAATCGACGTCTGATTAATAGATGAACAAAGATGGTTCTCCGCGTTTCTCCCGATGTTGAAAAAAAAGAATAGTTTCATTTACCACGCGAAACTTGTTTTCTAATCGGGAGAAATGCGGAGAACCACTTTATTTCTCTGTTAATCAGATGCCGACTGTAAAAATTATAAGTCATTCCATAAAGCCGTTTTCGCGAAAAATTGGAGGCGGTTTTCGTGATTTCCTTAACGACGGAGGCGCGTGACACAACGCCTGAATATTCCTCTTTCGTTCTACGATCGTAAAGTACGAAGGGAAAAAAAGAACACGGGAGAAACGAGGGTTGCGTCGCGCACTCTACGTAACGGCGGTAAATCAGACGCGGTTGAGAAGCAGTGAGCAACGCGGGATCGCGATCCGACGTATCGATATGCAGGATGTAGATCGTTCCGCGGTACGACAGTAAAAGCCATCCGGGCAGAGCTCACACCTCCGCACGTGCCGGCGCGTTTATGCCCGGCGACAACGATAAAACAGAGCTGGTACCATCAACCGTGACATAAGTAATTGGCAATCAGCTGCGATAGATTTACGCGTGTGGGAAGCCGCACGATCCGACCGTGATTGACTTTTACGCGCGAGTCGTTACTTCATTTCATTCCGCTCGCTCTTTCGCCGCGCCGGCCGAGGGGATGCCCCTTCGAACCGACATCCTTGTGAAACTTTTAGGAACAATTTTCTGTCACGTCATTGACTCCTTGCGGCCCTATGTCGGATAGTAGGAATAGAACTGCGCGTTCCCTACCTTTCCCGTGTTGAGAACACGTGCAAACTTTAGAACGAGATAGCTGACAGTTGAGTAATCGCCTCATCCTTGTCTAATAACTAGTGAGGGTAATAGAAGAGGGGAAGACTTAGACTCCTAGAACTTAATTTCAATTATACCACGCTGTTCTCAGATTCAGCCCGAATAGTGGGACACTTTCGAGCTGTGCGCCTTCTAATTTTTGTATTACACAAATGTTTTCACGAATTAACAGTTCTAGATGCAAAAAGTGCAAAAGGTGCAGAATCACTCCAGCATCCCCTTAATAACAATTCGTGTTAAATTAGGTGAAATTGAGAACAAAATACGTGATTTCCGGTAATTTGCGAGAAATGTTACAGTTTAGATTGTAAAAAGTTAAAGGAGATTTTCAGCGCTAATGAGAAATTGATTGCGGTGATTAACTTTACTTACCGACTTTAGAATGGGCGCCCCGAAGGTGTAAAATCACGCACAGCAAGCACCAAAACCAACGGGTCATTGTTCGTGCCTGGAAAAAGAAGAGAGTATCGTGATGAAAATTAACCGCCGTGTTATTAATATTTCAATTAGAATGCGCATATAATTGGGCGGATCGTAAATTGCTAGATCGTGAAGAGACTCGCGCGTAATCAGTCGCGTCTGACATATTCATAAGCCATGCCCTTAACTGCCATCGTTTGATCTTTAAACTTTAGGCAGCAGCTTCTTCGCTGCCTAAACATCGTGAAACTTTTCGACGTAATTCGCAGCGTATGCCACCTCATCGCAAATTATGCAACTCGTTTCAGCGCAGAAACGATGACAAGTGACTTGTTCAAACACGCGTCGTATAGTCTGTTGACTTTCAATGTATGTTTAACAGCTATTACAAACAAAATGAAATGTCCCTCAATTAAACTTGTTAATTATTATAGTTTGTCAATCTTGGAAATAACTTGAAGAAGACGATAACTGGACACAATCTTAATTCTGGCTTAACAATTTTTCAAACGAATGAATTGAAATATACTTTTAAAATTATCTCACACGCGTTTTGCACTTTCGACGAGCGAGGAGCAAAATTTACTCGCTGAAATTTACGGAGGAGCGGCGTGCGATACGCTAAATCTCCGATATTACAGAACGGTTCCCGAGCGATTGTCGAGGGGATCGGAAGGGATACGGTTGGAAATTTAGCGGGACGGTGTGCACGGGACACGGACAGAAGCTTAACGGGGCGTATCCTCTCTCACGCGCGGAGACGCCGGAAGAATCTCGCGAGGACCAGCGGGATCGATAGCGCGCGGGCGGCTCTGTGAGGTCTTATGCTAATGCACCGTCGATGCACCGCGCGTGTAATAAGGCCGCGCGCCAGCGTGAATAAAATGCTGCCGCACGAAGGGAAACAATGTTATCGGCTCCGCGTCATCTCGCGCCGCGTAGTCGCGCTCTCGAGTCTCTCATCTCGTATTCAGGATAGAAAACCCCGCCGCCGCCTCTCGCCCAAACGTGCGTGCTCCCGCAGGGGATGACTGAGCCACGCAGTGTCATCTCGGCTTGGCGACCTACAGACCCGAGCTCGGTGCACAGTGCACGGTGCATACACCACACGCCGTCAAATATCTCTATGTACTCTGAGACAATTTGTTTCTTCAAACTTATCCTGAGAGTCATGTAATCGTGGGACAACGTGGCATTACAAAGAATTTTACGACAGCTTTTTCTAATTTTACCATACACTTTGGTTGGGTGAGTCGCTGCCTCTTTCTTTATTTTCTGATTGGTCGACCATTTTCTATCCCACGATTTCTATCTCATAATAAGTGGACAATTTTCGACCCAACTGGCCTGAATTTATTATTATAAATTATACTATAAATTCAGGCCAGTTGGGTCAAAAGTTGTCCACTTATTAATTGTCTACTGGCAAAATTTAAAAATTCTCATTTGTTATTTCTATCTCACATATAAGTTGAGATAAAAAATCGTTGATCAGATAGCAAAGAAAGAGATTCACCCAACAGCCCCTCTCTTTCGGCGATATCGAGAACAATATGAGTGTTTCCTATTTGTGACTTACAATTAGTAACATTTGTCGTGTTTCTGTCGGTAACCCTTAAGGAAATTTTCTTTAAACGAAATTAAAGTTTTTAAAACTAATCTTCCAGAGAGTTTACTTAAACAAGTTAAAAGTTTACTTAACAAATTTTAGACACTTAAAGTAATTTGTAGATAGCCAAGCCTGTCAAAGTTCCCGCTAGAGGGCCGCGCGGCATAGCACTTTCTCGTAGGAGGAAAACCGCACGCGGTATTACAAATTGCCCAGCAAACATAAAACATTACGCAATATTGTAGCAACGTTACAGCAATATTATGACATTACCGCAATGTTGTTGCAATGCTCTGTGTTTGCTGGGTATATTACATACTTTTCACAATTCTTGAAGTTTTCTTTTAAATTCTTGTAAGTTTATGTTAAATAAAAGTTTAAAGTGTCCAAGTTTACTTTTCATATTTCTTATTTTTCTAAAGTAAACTTTCAAGGTTTTCTAAGGTATATTTTCCCACGGAAATTACATTTATAAAAATAAGTATTTTGTCTTACGGCTGAGCATGACGTATCGTATTCACTTTAACGAAATAAATACTGTTGAAATTTATCAACGAGCAAACTTTGGACTCTGGAAGCAACATCAGTACGCATTTTCGTAAGCGACGGAGCGACAAGCGTTTCAGGAAAAGCGGAAGCAAGATAGTAATCGAGAATAATAACAAAAATAAGAGTAAGAACTCACGTAAAACGGTGAAGTAGAGTACAGCGAGAGCCCGCGCTCATTTTTTATTTGCGTCTTCTAATTAAAAGGAAGATTAACACGCGCGACGGTTCTCACCAACATGCGTAAAGCACAATGCCTCTCCCCTTTTCATAATCCTGCGATAACTTGCGAGAAAAAGACACATGATTCACGCTGAAGATCCAGGCAGCGTACGTTAAAGGATCCCGTACGCTGCGGGAATTGTAAAAACAATCGCGGTCACGTAATGCCTCTCTGAGATTAACTGTATCTCCCTCTTCATTCAATTATGACTTATTCCATGTGTATTTACGGGATGTTACTGGTTGGATAATGCCAACAGGCTCCGTTTTACGGGCTCCTCTAATTCCTTTGTGCTAAGGCAGTCGTTACACGTTTTCCAACGTGACGCGAGAAAGATATTGCGCTCACGTTTGCGGCGAGATAACGTACGCGTCTATGATTTTCGAGGGAACGTAATGGACAGAGGTCGAAAATCGAGATAGGACTGAAACAAGCCTCCCGTGGTTCCGCATGGCAAGCCATCTCGCGTGTCCCGCGAGCGACGCTAGATCGTGTAGTCACCTCGCACTCAAATTAGACTATCGCCCGGAGCTTCGTTCGTGCAACTGTCTCGCGTGTGCAAAAATCACCCGTGCATGCAACAGTCACGCATTCACATATTTTAATCTCACGCTAGACCCTCGTGGCCTGTTATCTCGCGTGGCCCCGGAGTTACGATTGCCGTATAGAAAAAGCCGGTAAACGAGTTCGCAAGGAGACCTATCCGGAGCGAAGTTACAATTAAGACTGTGGATTTTCGCTGAGAAAAGTTCGGCTTGGAACGTTCTCGCGGAATTGCTAAATTGAATTCGGCGTAAATGCTAGAACGTGGGACGGAGCGCGAAGGGCTACCTCGCGACCAGAAGAAAACTGTACGCGTCACCCACCGAAAATTTCTGGATCCAATGCCGTTACGCTTCTGTCAGAAAAAAAGATCGATGTATCGACAATCATGTTTATTATTGAGAGGGGAATATTTTAAACAATAACGATCGAGAGGCTCTCTAGAATAAAATCCGATACAGATATGGCAGGCGATAAAAGCCAAGCGCAGTAATTAGTGCACAAATTAACTTTAATTAAAAACTGTTATAAGTGCCTCATACGCGCACGTTTCGTTCTCGGGGGCTCTTATCGGCGCAAAAATAAATTAAAAATGAAAAATAGAACGCGGCCAATGGTTAAAAAACATTGTATAAATGAGGAAGGAAAATCGAAGTCACGAAGTTTTACAGGAGATATGAGTGAACTTGCTGAATAAAAGGTTGTCACTCGTCGTTATCCTCGCGGTTGCGCCCGTCGAGGCAGCACGGGTGTGTCCGAATTTCATGGTTATTGATTAAAGTAAGTTGGTGGAAACTTCATGTCGACGAGTTTCTCGATTTCAATGACCCACATATTGACCTAGTTTACATCGTGCACTTGATACGCGTATCAAATAGTAACAAATAGCAAATAACTAGTAAATTCGATTGGTCATTGGCTGATCAGTTCAAATACACTATTTGATACGCGTATCAAGTGCACGATGTAAACTAGGTCAATATAAAACTAGGCCATAGTTCAAAGCGTCAAAAGAACGTTGAGACCTTGATATTGGTAGGAACAACGAACAGCGGTGAAACGTTTCTTGAAAATATTTCAATGCGGTAAATCAGGGAACTATCGACTTAATAATATCCTTTTATTTTTTACTACACGAAGAGAATGCTCTCTTAAAATTTATCCTGAAAACCATGTAATCGTGGGACAACGCGGCATTTTCGAAGAATTTTATGAGAATTTATTTGAAATTCTACCACACACTTTACTAGTAAGGGAAAGTCCTCTATTATGGATTTCTAATATAAGCTAACAGATTCTCAATTCAATCACAAATTTTTTTACAGCATTAAATAATTACACACGGTCTGAAAATAAATTTTTTACTTAACGGATTTCGCTCCAAGGGCAATAAATTCACGGTGGAATCAATGGATGACGTCTATTAATTTGACAGAAACCCCGCTATCTCATATTAGAAGCTTGTCTCATAACATGAGACTTTCCTCTAATTATACTTGATATACATTTTTCCTAGTAAAATTTCAAAAAGACTTCCAAAGTTGTTCACCATACCACGTTGTTGCACAATCGCGTGATTTTCAGGATAAACTTTGAGAGAAAATTCTCTCCGTGTACATGACGTAGTGATAAAATAGTTAAAATACGTCAAGAATATTTGTTGTCTTGTTATCCGAAATCCTTTCTGAGAGGAGACAATAGATAAGCGCGTCGTGGCAAACAATTATTCACCGAACCTTTTCGCTCGCGGTGAGCCAAGTTCCCTTTCGCTCCGAATGGGACGCAATACCGAGGCGACTTTTCGAGGACGCGCGCAATATTCTCGAGAGTAAAAGAAGATGCCGTAATTGATGTAACGAGCGGTAACTCCATTCACCATACCGGGAGTAAGTGCATGGGATCGCCAGCGCGTTCCATCCGAGTTTGCGGTTTGCAGCAGAGGTTTACGGTGAAAATGTTCTTCCGATAATTTCGCGCTTTGATCTTCGGGGGGACGTACGCTCCTTACGACGCGCGGGTCCTCAGCAGAGCTCCGTGACGACGGTCTGTCCGGGAACGGTAGACTGTGTTAAAACGGTGACTTCGTTGGCCTATCGTAATTCTTGCGAATTACATAATTAACGTCGCGACGGAAACCGTAACGCATTGATGAACGAGACAAAATGACCAGACGCTATTCACTTTCTTATGATTTATCGTTGCGCACGTTGCGTACAGTGCGGCCGAGGTACAGCAACGTATCGATTATAAGCTGCGATTTCCGAGTTTATCGCTAACCAGATGTTTATCTGATTGAAATTATCTGCTGGAACAATTTACACATTATATCATAGGGGAGGTGAATTTCTAAAGCGAGATTTATCCGTTAAACACACTAAATCGATGAATAAACTGTAATTACTGATAATTCCAGTTAAACGTACACGGAGAGTAATTTCTTTCAAAATTTACCCTGAAAATCATGTAGTCGTGGAACAACATGGCATTTTAAAGATCTATATGAGTTTTTTGAAATTTTACTAGTAAAATGTACATTAAGTATAATTACTATTAGAATGTACGGTAAACTTTCGAAAAATTCTCATAAGATTCTTCGAAATGCCGCGTTGTCACGATTTTCAGGGTGAATTTTAAGAAAAGAATCTCTCCGTGTGGAGAATCACTCGGGGATTCTTTGTAGAGAATAGTAGTGATGCGTTAAGTACGCAGTTCCGCATGCCCGATTCCCGAAAAAGATCCGATGGTCGGGTCACTTTCGTGGAACCAGAAGTGGAACATGTCGGCAGACATTGTTCTTACACCGTAAAGTCTAATAAAGAGGCGAGCGTGACCTTCTCGCGGTAAGTCAGGTCACGCGAGGACCCGAGGAGGAAAGTTTCTGCCAAGTCTTGGATTCTTACACTCGTGTCTGAAATATATATGTATATATTAACATTCATTTTCTAAACAAGATACCCGATCGTATCGGATCCGATCGTATCGAGATCGGGCTGTTACCGTATCTGACATGACATTAATTTCGATTGTGCAGGACATTAATTACGATTTCCGCTGAATAAGGTTTTGCCCCGATTTCTCCGATGATAATCGCTGAAACACAGAGTTTCCATTTAAATACAACGACGCGGTCAAAATATTGCGCAAATGTCGAATTAAATATGCAGTCTATCGCGCTATTACCTATTTATTGTCTTTTCACGAATTTTCTGATAATTAAAGGAAATTAATCGAATTTATATGGATCAAGAAGATCTATGTTTTATTCATTGCGCGAGAAATATTCACGGTGCATCATCAGCTACCCCGCATCATCGTAACTTTATCGTGCACTATCGCAAATTATTATGAACTTAAAGATCAATTCCGTAGCCTCGCGACCTGAAGTCCGCCGCTAAGTAGCGTAAAAAGCGGCGATCAAATGAATATACGTAACATTGATCTTAGATAACAATGTTCCCGGAAATATGTTGGCCAAGTCGGTAGTATTCAGGAACTACATGCTGACGCTTACCCGTCACGTATTTCCACAACGGCTGAATTACTTCACTTTCCGCTATCTGCCTTATTAATCGCGAAAGTACAGTCGTGTCTCGGTCCCGTGCTATCTAAGTCGGAAGTAAATCAGTACTCACGGTAGGACGTTGTGAAACGCCGGTGGTCGGTTCTGAGGTGTCTCGACACTGCGTATGCATAAACCAAGCACAAGAACTCTGGCTTTTCACGTTAATCGATGCACAACGTAATTAATAGAGTGATTTAAGTAAGTGTCAAATCGTCATCGGCAAATTTAACGATTCATTTTAAGTAAAATTCTGTTTCTGTTATTTAAATTGATTAAATACAAAACATATACGATTTCGCAGTATTGGCCGTTCATTGATACATCCTGTCAGTTATTTTTTCGTACCTAGAAAATTATTGCGGTTGCAGTATCATTGTTTCGAGCGATTAAAAGTTAAAAGCGAGAATAATTTCTAATCAACGTGTGAGATTGAAGAACTGTATTTTGATTCTTATTTGCATTATACATATTTTTTGCTAATGGATGTAAAATCCTAGCTGCTCCTATTTTCAAATATAAGAAAAGGTAAAAAGATGTTTGCATTCTGTATCCGCTGCTGTGTTCCCTTACATTTTTCGGCATTGATTGTGCATAAAATCAGACGTTACTTATTTCTTTGAAAAAGGAAAACGTAATATCTTAAAATTACGAAGTAAATAGTTAAGGATTAATACAACGCGATGAACGTAGCCGTTTCTCCTCTCTGTTTATTATCGCGGAATTCACGCAATTTCGCAAACGACGTTTTCATGGAAATGAATGAATCCTATCGAGATTGTCCCGCACATAATCTTTTAGCAGATTCACGGAACGACCCGATGCTCGGCGCGGATCGGTGTCAAATTATTCAATGGCGAAATTATGCGACGTCGAGATAATGCGAGTGCAATGCAGTGTTGTTCGTTTTACGAGGCAGTCATTATACCGCCGGTGCGGTGACCGCACAAAGCTCGGTAACGTAAACGGCTCCATTGCCATATTTCGACTTTATAGATATTGGCCGTGGTGTTTAACGTGTCTCTCTAACCAGGTGTGCAGAATGCATACATAAGTCTCTTACACCGTAGCGAGGATGCACCTGTTCGGCATCGAATGGTCGACCGAGTTGCTACCCTCCTTCCGTTCCGAATACACGTGCCCAGTAAGAAAGAAAAGCCAGACGGAGAGATAATAATTAGATCAACAAAGAAATTAGGGTGTTTCGTTGATTAGATATTACTCTCGTTTCGAACTTTTAATCACCCAAAACAATGATCCTGCAAACGCAGCAACAATTTTCTAGGTACGAAAAACTGACTGAGATACATCAATGAATAGCCAATACTGCGAAATCGCATATGTTTCGTGTTTAATCAATTTAAATAACAGAAACAGAATTGCTGTCCCACCTGTTAGCGAATGTTAGGAAGAAAGTCTTTCTGTGACGCCCATCCATTGTAACGTTTCATTGTGTTGCATAAACAGTTATATTCCTTACAAAGATTGTTCTATGGTATCGAAATTTAATTTTCTCCAATGCGAACAATTAATATTTAGTTTTAAAACCTAAACCTTCCAGAAGATATTACTAGGATGTTGCTGCTGTAAATTTTGCTGGCTACAACCCATTTTCCAACAGATACACGAAATAGCGGTAAATTTGTGTTGCCACGCCTAGATTTCTATCTGCCTGCGTTAGTAAGATATAGTTTTGAGTGATTGATAGGCGGTTTTTTTCCACTGAGATACTTTTATTCGTCGGCTTTGCAAAGTAATACAACAATCTTCTTCGAAGTGCAACCGTCGATTTCATTGAAATATTGAATTAGTATTCAATCATTGATATCTGTCTTGGATAATTAGTTTTTAAACTCCTACTACATTATTTTTCATTTACATTTTGATTTACACCGTGAGATATTTTTTATTACCGACACCCGCTTCTTGCGAACGTCAGCTCGCGCATTTTTATACGCGGTACAGATAAAAATATCTCACGCCGTCTTTGCAGTTTTCCCCTCGCGGCGACGTGTAAAAATAGATTTTAACCGGTTTCTCATGGCAATTCACGGAAACGAAAATGCACGTGGAGACCAAAGGAACGAAAATAAAAGGCGTTGTTTTCTCTCACATGGATACGCGCGCGATATTTTTCATTGTTAATCCCCAGTTATAAAGAACGATTGCCGGGAATGCGGCGTGTAAGCCTGTTCCGGGGGGTGCGGTATTTCTGAATTAAAGCGATGTGTCTCCCCTTCCCCCCTCCCCAGCGAAAGGGGGAGAGACAGAGGAGCCATGCACCTCGCAGCATCCGACGTGGATTATTGCGCACGAATGTCGTACCTCCGAGCCCGTGCGTGCTCGCTCGACCCGAGATGCATCGCTTTGTGCCGCTATTAAAAGTGGCCAAGTTAATAAACCACGCTCGTTGAAGGCGCGCCGCCGCGGCCGCATCGCTTTGCGCGCGAGGATTCCCCCCCTTCATTTTCTATCCCGGCGCCCTCCGCGCCCTCTTCGCGGCGAGATAATAGCCGACTTACGCGTGCCGTAATGCAATTAATTAGGAGAAATGCCGCGCCGCTCTTGGGATACTCGCGATTCATCATACGTTATTCGGGAGTACAATGAGAGAGGAGAGAATTACGTTCTTCGCGGAAAAGTTTTTCCACTTCCAACCGATGAGCGATGGAATGCGCCGGAGATGCTTTCAATCCGATAACTCCCGGTTTCCACCGACGTCGTTTGATTTTGATCTTAGTTTAAGTTAAATCAGCTTTTGTGCCTTTCTAAGGCCCGGTTTCACCAACGTTGTTTAACTTGAAGCTTAGCTTACTT
>NW_011967212.1:517684-544117 GCF_000949405.1 Vollenhovia emeryi | reverse complement strand
GCTAGCGACGTTGGTGAAACCGAGCCTTAGCATCATTGATCCCAACGAAATGGAGTCCCGATCTGAAATACAAAGAAACTGAAAATCGAATTATTAGCCCGTCGTGACAAATGACTTAGTAATTTAATATCGGACAAGGTAGATCAATCATTATAAGGACCTTATAAAATGTTTCACGCGTGATAGATAATTAGCGCAACGAACAAGAGGGATAACACAGGGAAGCGTTACAAGCGGAGATGAAACAGGTGCAGATATCGATCGATGATCTACGATCATTGTAAAGCTTTTCTGTAATTATAGCGTGGCTTCGTGGATCGTAATTAAATCAGCGCCAGTGATTTATGGGATTCCCACCGACGAAGAGAGCAAAAGATGCGGATCACTCTCAATTAGTGTCTGTCGACATCATTTATCAATGAAACGAGGAGAAAGCAATTTTGCGTTCTGTCGGTACTCATCATCCATCCGGAAGATCGGAAGGGTGTTATTAATAATACTTGCGGGGGGAAAGTTCATCTGCATTTCGTCCAGCAAAAAAGTTCCTTAATAGTAGCGGTAAGGATAGATGCGAGCGATTAATATCGGCCGCGTGATAGATTCGTCCTGATTATGATACAGACGTATGCGTAATGTACAGATTACACGTGAGAACAATCACAATTTTTACGCTCATTTACCTGTCAAGTTGGGGAGTTTTGCTCTGTTACGCAAAATAGCTTCGAGTACAATGATTTTCTCAAGCTTCAAAGCTTTCAAAGCTCCGTAGGTGTAACACTTATAACAATTATTTATGATAATATTCTATCGATATAACAAGTAAAATATCCATTCTGCGTCTTAATTTTACTAAAAGGTTGATACAAAAGTGAGATTTCTTTTAATATTAAATGCTAGAGACATTTCTAACTCGATATCTTCACCAGAAAAGTCTGCCCCAAATTCATTAAAGAATATAACATTTAACAAAATGCCCATTCTATGTCTTAGCTTTACTAAAATGTTGAAACAGAAGTGAGATTTTTTAATTATTGTCTTTTAATATTAAATGTTAGAGACATTTCTAACTCGATATCTTCACCAGAAAAGTCTGCCCCAAATTCACGAAAGAATATAACAATTAACAAAATGCCCATTCCGTATCTTAATTTTACTAAAAGGTTAATACAAAAGTGAGATTTCTTTTAATTATTGTCTTTTAATATTATAAATGTTAGAGACACGCACATTTCCAACTCGAGATCTTCGCCAAAGATAAGTCTATCCTAGATTCACCAAAGAATCGCAACATTCCCGAACGTTCGTTCCCATGCTCTCGTTCCACGTATACAGCGCAATTACATTAGAGAAGAGATACTTTCGGTTGCACGCGTCATGTCAACCTGACGGCGTGACCGAGTGACCGGAGCGAGGAGCGGAAGTCTCAACAGCCGGCTTGGCCAGCCTACCGTGTAGACCGTGAAAGAATCGCCGGTGGCGACGGACGCATCGCGTCAAGAAAGAGAGGAGAGAGAGAGACTCCCGCGCGTTGTTTCGCGAGTTAACCAGCTGATTCCAAGTACGATTTACCGGGCTCCGAGACGTTTCGCGTAGCATCGCGCTGGAATCCCAAGCGAGGATCGCATCCGGCGTGGCGGGTCGCGTTGCATGGCCGATCGCAATAACGCGCCGGTGACTTAACGTGGCTTTCTAGTCGCGATGCACTACCGCATTCGCCACTTCTTCTTCTTCCGCGTAAGTCCGTTCATCGCGATCGCGCTCGCGCCCACGCGATTGAGGCACGCGGTGAAACCGTTTCTTCGAGAGAATGGCTCGGGCGTGATTAATAGCTGCCGCGGATAGCGATAGCGACTAATTGTAACTTTAGAATCAAATATCCGCATATGGGGCCACGTATAAACGATGTGGCGTGCCCGCAACGTAATTAGGGTTTCAGGCGTGCGGCGAGCCTCTCGAGAATGAAAAGGCTCGCGGCTCGCGAGTCTCATTGAATCCATAGCGAAATTTATATAGAGATCGGCATGAATGTGATATCGCTTTAAGCGTAATGAGGAATTTAAATACGGGAAAAATGGTAGAGATACATATTGGGCTTGTTAATTTTATTCTCGCTCGGAATTGATGGCATTACAGACACGTGAAACGTATTTAATATGATAACACAATTGTTCGCAGGGACTGTTTATCCAAACCGCGTACAACGCGCCATGCACGGGAAGAAAAGTGCGGCTGAAAACTGCACGCGGCAACTAAATTTCAGTTGTAAAATATGGAGAGCTAATATAGCTGTGATGGCTGAATAATTTGCTCTTGTGCTTATATCGCATTAGAAGCAAACCGTTCGCTGCGGTTTAGAAATTTACAGTTATGGCTGCAAAATATATTTTTAGCAACCCATGATTAGCTACGGTGGTGAAATTTTTTTTCGATGTGAATATTCGACAAAATATCTTAAACTAAAAAGAAGTTCGCTACCGCAGCTAATCATGGTTCGCTAAACACATTTTGCTGCCATAACTATAAATTTCTAAATCACAGCAAGTGGTTTGCTGTCGCACCTAACACAACAGGCACAGTAGCAAAATATTTAGCTATCACAACTGAATATTAGCTGTCCGTATTTTACAACTGAAATTTAGTCGCCACGTGCAGCTTTTAGCTACGGCAGCTACATTTTCTTCCCGTGCTAAAGATAGAAATTCTGTTTCTGTTATTTAAATTGATTAAATACAAAGCATATGCGATCTCGCAGTATCGGCTTATTCATTTATTATTATGTGAGTATGTATCTCAGTTATTTTGTCGCAGCTGGAAAATTGTTGCTGCAGTTGCAAGATAATATTTTTTCCGCGAAAAACGATACTTTCTAAATTCATTAATTATCGAGGAGCCGTACAAATCTCGAGAGAAATCACACGCTTGATTTGTTTAACCCGACGATCCAGAAACGTATAATTTCTCGGTCAGCAAAGTATTACTTTCTTGCTACTCGAGTCAGATTATGTGCAGCGCTATATTATTATCTGATAGGTCGGCAACCACCGCGAGAGAGAAAAGAAAATGGAGTGCCAAGAAGTATTTGATCCGCGCTCTAACATTACGTTGCGTTATTCCGCATTATATTCCGTTGCCAGTGCGCGCGGCTGGTAGATTGAATAACCCAAGTTATCGGGAGAGCCCGTTTGCTAATCAAAACGAGCGTTTCATATTATTAGGAAGAAGCGCCGCCGCGCCGTGCCGGTGAGACGGGATCGTAAGCCAACGATACCATTTTTCCTACTGGATTGCTTACGAGAGCCAATAAAGTTGCAGAGTTTTCGATCAGGTGACTTCAGGCTAAAGCCAACAGCACACGGTACTATTTTTCCTACTGGATTCCTTACGAGAGCCAACCAGGATTTAGCTTCAAGTCACCTGATCTAAAACTCTACATCTTGATTGGCTCTCGTAAGCAATCCAGTAGGAAAAATAGTATCGTGTACCGTTGGTTTAAATCCTGATTGGCTCCCGTAAGCAATCCAGTAGGAAAACTAGTATCCTGTGCCGTTGGCTTTATACAGCACTTCCGCTTCGCGGAGTATTACATTTACGATATACAATGTTAACAAAGTTTAAAGTTTCAAGCCTCACGCCGTTCGCTAGGAGAGTCGAGCCGGGCTCCATCTTCTCGTGCTAATTAATAATGTTGTCATTAAGCTCGCGTTTCTCCAAAATTTGCGCGATTTCCGAAGAATTTGCGGCAATACGAAAATTCGCGATCACACGGAACAGCGGGAAGAAGAGCGCGGAGCCTTTATTCAAAATATATTTGACTGTTGCACATAGATTTCTAGGTGTTGCAACAAAAATTTATCACTATTTTGTGTATCTGTTAGAAAATTGTACAATCTACAAAATTCATAGTAGCAGCAACATTATATTGTAATAATACCTTCTGGAAAGTTTAGGTTTTATGACTAAATATTCATCATTCACATTGGATAAAAATGAATCTCGATGCCAGCCAGAACAACCTTTGTAAGAAATGTTTATGTACCACAATGAAACGTTGTAATGGGTGGTTGTCACAGAAAGACTTTCTTCGTAAAGGCCTCTGTTACGAGAAATGGATAGCCTTGCAGCTATTCCATAAAAGCTGCAAGTTGATTGACTACACACTTCTCGGAATTAGAATTTGGACCAAGTTCTAACATCATGGATGCAGGCTCTTAACATTCGTTAAGAGTTGAGATAGAAATTCTGTTTCTGTTATTTATTGCGCATACAATATATTATATTGCTATGTTTATATCGTTATATTGCCGTAATATTACAATAACGTAATATTTTTGCAAGCGGACATTTTACAGTGCAGTAACACTTTGCATCATTTAGGCAACGTTGCAATCTTGCCGCGAAATGTTGCTGAAATCTTGCTGCGCTGTTATGGGCGAATATCAAAATTTTCTTGGAGCAAAACCTACGAGCTCTTCGTGGAAATTATCTTCCGAGTATCCGCCGTTAAAATTGACGTCGCGTATTACGGTGTGTACGTGCGCGGTATACGAAAGGCCCGCGTCTGAGATTCTCGCGTGTGGAGGACCGTCCCGCGGACGCGAGACTTTCACATACGCGCGGCATTATGCGACGCCCTTGAACACACGCGCCGCGCTCGCCAAGGCGCTCTCGCGGACCGCGAGGCACTCGTGTACCCGCGCGGCGAGCGCCGGACGGTCGCTGTGACACGGTCGCTCCTAGTTACGCGTCTGAAAGCAGGGAGAAGTACAAGCTCGTTAGCCCGGCGGCTGGTTACTGCCGTCGGCGTGCAGCGTGCGCTGTTAATTAGACCATGCCACGTTATATGAAATTAGCCGAAGCGTAAATCCCATCGTGTCCTCCCTCCCCCTCATCCACGCCCTGAGCCTCGCTGCGGTCTTCTTGCTCAAAACCAAAAAAGAAAAAGAAAAAATAATTTTGCAGCTGCAGCAACAATTTTCTAAGTATGATAAAATAACTGAGATCAAGGCTCCTAAGATAAACAAACTTATTTATCTTAAAATTTGCCCTAAAAATTATGTAATCGTGGGACAGCGTGGCATTTGGAGCAACTTTATGAAAGTTTTTTTTTTCTAATTTTACCATACATTTTACTAGTAGAATTATGGTGGAATTTCGAAACTCTCATACACGCAGTTGTTCAAAATGCCACGTTGGCCCACGATTACGTGATTTTCAAAGAAGAGAAAATTCTCCCCGTGTACGATGTGCCACTATAAGTTCTGCAGACCACAAACAACTTTCTAGATACAAAAATAGCGACGTTCTTTTGTCGCGACTTCTAGAAATCTACCTGCGTTAGTAAGATATTTTTTGGCGACCCGACGTGGGATCGTCTTAGACCGGGGATACCGATCTCGGCGGGACCACTCATGTTCCGGAGAACAATGCTCCGTTCTCAATCGTTGCGAGCCGGCTCGTGCATGCAGATGCGGATTAGCGATATGCGCAACTTGATCCGATTCCCGCCGCGATCTGCGTACGCCATTTTTCCACCCTGCGAAAGCAACGAGCACGTATTCTCTCATTCGAATGAGAGATCTCCTTGTTATTCCGATGAACGCTCTAATAATCGGAGTAGCGTCTCACGCTGTTCTCACTGATATCCTCGTATCATTCATGAACGTTATTACGCCATCTTGATTAAAGCATCAAGATAGTTTCATAATCCCGGCAATGAAACTTATTTCCAAGCTCTGACGCGTCTTCTTGGAGTTGTATAATTTTACGCATTTGAATAATCTATTCTAAATGAATGATTCATACTTTCCGGTTTGATATTCGAGAATCCGAGCTCCCGCACGCCACCGCGGGTCGGTCGTCCAATTATTCGGGACGCAGTGCCCAAAGTGTACTTACGAGGTAAAACTAAAGGAACATTGCCTGGGAACTTTGACTCGAAAATCCATTCGGTCGTGCGGCGCGTATCCGCCGGTTGTGCGGGGTTAATAATTTTGAGACGGACGAGGAAATACGAGCGGCATAATGGAGGAGTAGACATCGACGTTCGATGGCGAGCGTGATAAGTGTAAGAATATAAAGAACCGTAGCCATTATACGCGCAAGTATACTGTTTACGACGAGGCGCGACCGTTCGTCTGCGGAGAACATCCGACGGATGCGCAATTACCTGCCTCAGCTCGTGCAGTAACTCCCGACGGTTGTCCAATTTACGCCGATACACGACGCGTGGCGACGATCGATCGGGGAAGGAGAATTGAACGCGCCGATAGGCGCGGTCCCGGGAGTCCTCGCGAGTCTAACACCGGAATCTTAGGACGATCGCGCGAGAGAAAGACAGAGAGAGAGAGAGGGGGGAGAGAGAGAGAGGGGGGGGAGAGAAAGAAGGCAACCTCTCGCGGTCCCGTCGACACGGAGAATCGAATCGTTCTCCAATCTAGTTGCGGCTCCTTCATTTCCGTGTTCGTCGCGCGCAGCATCGCGCCGAACAAGAAACCCACTGATCGCCCGTAATCTCGGACACGATACGCGGGCAGGATGCGCGGCGTGGATACCGGAAAACACCGCCGAGACGTGCGCGGTTTCCCGACGACGGATTCAATTTTCCGCCGATCGGTGCCGTTTAATCGATCGAGTGTAAATATATTAAGGCGCGTTATTCGTTTCGAGGAATGCGGTCGTGACGACTGGCTTCCGCGCCTGAGAACTCCTCCAGCGGACTTTGAAGATTCGCGCAAGAAACGAGAACGGATTATCTGAACGTTATTGCGCGTAAAGCGGCAGAGAGAAAGAGAGAGAAAGAGAGAGAGAGAGAGAGAGAGAGGGGGGGCAAAAGGTGTGGCTACCGTATCGTGGAACGCGGCGGTAGATATCCGTTATATCCAGATGGACGCGAACGCAGAACTCGAGCACCTGAACCCGATCTCTGCTCTTCCACTCGCCCCGGGATGATTCCGTTAACTTACTAATAACTCAGCGCTTTTGCTTCGTTTTTATTAATTGAAGCTAATGTGATAACACCGAGATAAGTCAGCGAGTCTTGCTTAGAAGATAAGACTACGATAACAACAGCGAATTGAATTAATATCGCGCATACTCATAGATGTGTGTACATATTTAAAATAAAATATAGTGGCTTCTCGTGGAAAGGATACGCACCGAAAAGCCGCTGGAATCAATGTTCCCATTTAACCGAATTGTATCTGAGAACATGGTCATTTCGAGCGTGTAAAGTGTGCGGCGGTCCCCAAGAGGTGGGTCATTGAAAGTGGATCACGAGGCAAAGTAATTTCTTTTTCAGCCTTGTCTCCTTCACCGAATCTCGGTAACCCCGCTTTCGCATTCGAAATAAAGCGAGAACATCGATTTATGTCCGCGGACTCGTATATCGACCCGAGCCATTACTCATCGTTCGAATTTATTTCTCGATCGAAAATACGTACAGTTTACCCTCGATATTTGTCCAAAATAGATAGACAAGAGGTAATTTAAGGCATCAGATTAATAGATCAACTGTCAGAGAAGGAGATTTTAAATGAGTTACAGAGAGGGAATTTTCTCTTAAAATGCCACGTTGTCTCACAATTACATGATTTTCAGAGTACATTTTGACAGAAAATTCTCACCGTGTATAAATATTATGTAATATGCAATCAACTTTTTTGAAATTTTACTAGTACAGTTTACTAGTAAAATGCACAAGTAAAATCTTTTTCATATACACTAATATGAACTATTCCACTAACAACCCAAGTTTTAACCGCCTGGTATATGTTGTGTTAACCAGGCTCGATATTATTTCTATTTCTTTTCTGCGATAGATAAGCGAAAGTACCGTCAGAGGCGAAGGTAAACTGCATGTTTTATAAAGTTAAAATTACATAGGCACAGCCTGTACGGCAAGAATGTAAAAAGGAGGAATTCGTAAAAATGTTAGAAAAGGAGAGAATTGCTTCGTTGGACAATTAACACTTTATCTACCTTGTAGTTAACATACATTAATATCATGTCTTGAAAGATCTGGCTCTCTCGCTTTCTTTGCTCGTTGATTTCTATGAGGCAGCTCGTGTCGTGTATACAGAACTCATTCGCAAATTATACGCACACACATGCAAACGTACGTGCACATGCGTACTCACACGCGCACGGATACGTCGCTCCAGGTTATAGAGTCAGTGGAGCATCTACATCTACGTGTACAATGCAGCGATGGTAATCAGAGTGCGATTACATGCCGAGTGATCTACAGCTAGGTGGTCCCATCTCCCTTCTATGCAATCGTGATCTCAATGTCCCTTCGATTTAGCTCTGAGCGCTCCGCCATGCTCGGCCCTCCCTCAGCGTGTAGCCCCTATTCACCCCCTTGTTTAACGGCCCATATCACGCTCTCCGCCGTGCCCCGTTGAGCTTACCGCGTCGCGACGTTTGAGCAAATCGCTCGAACCGTACGGAGCACCATATTCTATATTAGCATGCACATTTGCAGTTCCGTGATATTCCCGAGATCCTCGACAACCGAATCAGTCAATTGACAGAGCGAGAGAGTACCGCGATAAAATTGAATTTCCATTTTTGTTTAGAACGCAATCTGTTTCTCTTTACGTGTTACAATTTCTTGGTAAACATTAGTAAAATTGACGAAGCTCGTCTCTGTTACAACCTGCTGTGTCATCGAAAACTAGAGAAAGTGACTATAAATAATATCAGTGTTTAATAAAAGGAAAGCCAATTAAAAACGTTATTATACTAAACGTTATAATTACAGATGTAATTATGTAGGATAAGAAAATACACGAGGTACGGATCGTTTCAATTACCGAGGCGCAGAAATATTCCCTAAGTAGGACCAAAAGTCATAATAAAGTCAAAATGACATGAAAACCACTCCAAGTTCCAGTTCCGAGAAATGTGTAGCCAACCAATTTGCAGCGATTCTGTAAAAGCTGCGCGTCGATTGGCTGCACATTTCTCGGAACTAAAACATGGGCCAAGTTCTAGCACCGTGGACGCAGGTCTTTATAAATGGAAAATCAGGATATCGATACTTGAAAATCCAAGTGTTTCCGCCAATTCGTAAAACATAATCGATATGTCTGCGAGATTCTTATCATTTCGCATGCACAAGCGATTTGCGTTCTCTCGGCGAAAGCCTATCGGAAAATTTCATTTATTATAGTTTAATCAAACGATATCATCTTGACTTTCTAGAAATTAATTTTCGATGTCATCGCGACTTTCAAATGACTCTTTGTTACGCTTGAATCCGAAAGGCTGAATCTCTCGTTTGCGATGTCGTCCGAGTGACTGTTTTATGCAGCACATAACGGCCGCATCGATCACAAAAACGCAATGTTGTTCACCGGCGTGGAAGCGTGTGAAGCTCCAGTAACATCGTTTATCGTACGTAGCCCTATGAATGGGGGGGGGGGGGGAGAGGGAAATAAGCGCGTTCCGGTTTTACGCGACCTGTTTCGCACGAATAAAAGTATTTGCGGCCGTGGTTCGTAATGTGGCGCGCGCGGATATACTCCTCGCCTCGTTCATTCGGGATTTATAAATATATCGAGCGCGGGACACCGGGTATGTATGTATATCGGTGAGAACGGGCGATATTCACGCTGTTTTACACGCGCGCTTCTTAGCATCGCCAGCACGATCGGATTAACTAGCGCGTGCTTCCGCGGACCGACGGGTTTTTCAGTCTGAAAACGGCGATGATGATAATCGCGCGTCACGATGATAAGTGGTAACGTCGTTTAGCGCGCTATCCGCGTGCGAATTTACGCCGGCAACTGCTCTTTCACGTGCTTCCAATAAAAGTGCCAAGACTCGCCCTAGTAGCACAGTGCATTGGCTAAACATTGGTCCAATGTTGGTTATTTATATTGGAAATGCGTTGGCCAGTATTTGCCAATGTGAAGCCAATATTGGCCACGAAAGAAATGGAAATATTGCACAATAATAATTATACACATAACGTTAGATGTTTGATGGTCAATGGTGAATAATCTGCTGTTATTGCGACAATTATTATCATATGCCTCGGTCGCGGTGGTCGAATTGGTGAGACGCCCGCCTAGAGTGTAAGGAGGTCCAGGTTCAAACCCTGGCTGAGGTAATACTTTTCGCAGTAAATTTTCTGTATTATTAAAGATGCCAGGTATGGTCCAGAAAACACTGACGTTGTTAAATATAAAAATTGATCATAAACAGGCCTCAGTGTGCACTCGGTACGCGGTGGTGCAAGCCACCGAATTGGCTGTAACAAAACATTGGTTCCAGATTTAAAAAATCCGAGAGAAAACGCGGGACATTGCCGAGGTGTATTCGCCATATTTAGAGATCCAAGCGCGTGAAACTTTATTAGGACGATCATCCAAAATTACGACCGTTTAATGCAGGCGGGCAGAAAGCGCGATGGGATTTCGCCGTCGAGTTGCCGCTATGAGGAAATTTAAAAATGAAGAGTCAGCCAGTTGAACAGTAATAAAGAAAATATTTAAGAGGCTCTCTCGCGAGATAATCCCCCGAGTCGTCGGTGCCGGAATTCGAGGGTCCAACCCCGCGTTTTTATACGCTCGCCCATACATCGCCCGTTGTGTATAAAGGCCCGTAAAACGTATCCGCGCGCGAGCACCGTTGTTTCCTTCCTTCGAGACTCCGACCAACAGGTTTTCCCCGGATCATAGGCCTCGCAATTTCATTGAGACGCGTTCGCGGACCGCCGGCGATATATACCCGTCAGGACCGATTCCGAGAAACCTATCGCGATTTTATGCCACTCTTGGCTATCGCGGAACCCACAGGGATCGGCGGCTTTCCCTCGCATACCGACGCAACTATCGGTATGCAGAGAAAACAAGTTGTTTATCGCGACGCGCATCGAAACGTGAAGAAACCGTCAGAAATGGAACTTCCGCCGGGGGATGCGGTCGAGATGCGGTTGAGGCACAGTTCCGATCGAGAACTATCGGTAGAATCGACTCTCGCTTTCATTTCTTTAAATTCCCTCGTCGAAATCGCGCCGATATAAAAAAAATGACAGTTGCCGCTGATCGATCGTCGATCTTAAATCCCCGCCATTTATTTCGGCTGTCGATTGTCAAGCCTGACCTTTCGCTTCTCAACGCGCGGCGATTGTCGGCGAGCCGGAGAACGGGGCTGGACCCTTTGACCTTTGCGTTCAGACTCCGTTCTTTCCCGCCGGCTGTAGGCATTCCACGCCGTGGTCGGCCGTATCGCGGTGCTGCGTTACGCGTAATTAGCCTTGGTCTAACAACCGATAGCTGTCATTAGCCCACATCGGACTTTTCATTCAACCGCGCGCGCCGTGATTCGCCGCGGAATTCCGCGACGCGGCGGCTTTTCGCGACAGCGGGGATTCCCGAATGGCGAAATCGGCCGAGTCGCCATTCTCTTCCACACTCGTCACAATCGCCTTCTCGGTAGCGACGTCACGCTGATACGCAACGAATTCTCGAGCCGCATGAGAACTTCTGACCTTAATCGAGCGCGATGCATTTTCGCCCAAATAAGGCGACTTTCGTCACATCTGGTCTGTTCTGGATACGCGCTCGTGATATATTTCAAGTTTCTTTCGTATTCAGACGCTTTAGTTGCTTATAAGATTTTCTCTTAGCAAGGCTCTTGATAAATGTCATTTTAATTCGCGCATTTTACATTCATAATTTTTTAATTCAATTTTATAAATACCGTTTTATAAATACCGTTTTCTCTTTGTTTGCACATGAAAATCTATTATAGTTTCTATTACGAAAAAGCATCATAAATAAATCATATATGTATATTAAATGTATATTCTATTTAAAAAACTTCGCTATACACTCTTTTAAATATAACATTGTTAGGAAGGCTACAGAGCTACAAATCTTCTATATTCTTTTAAATATAACATTGTTAGGACGGCTGCAAAGTGTATAAATGATAAGAATTAGTTTCTCTGTATAGAAAAATATTTCAAACATTTTCGAGACAGATTCACAAAATAATACGACAAAGATATGAGAGCCCTAAGACGTTGAATCCAACTGCATGCCCCTTCGAAAAGAAGAGCATTCTTCGACACCATGCACTGGCGCAATCCTAATCGCGTGTAGGTTTTCTCGCTCAACCCGTTCCGATCGCGCGGTCACGCTCCTTCGGGCTAGAACGCACCTGTTCGCAAAGTTGAGCAAGCCCTATCGCCCACGAGAGACACGGACTGACGGTCGCGAAGCTCGATTGACATGCCGCTACCTGTGATCTACGACACGCGCGTTGACATGTACTGAGCGTAGCTATCGATATAAATCAGTATTCCCAGTATTCGAGTCATGTAAGCTCGAAGGATACTGTCGTATATTATTATGCGCAGAAATGCGTGTGCTTTACGATAGTACGTTACCTTCGATTACTCACGTTGTCGAGCAGACAACGTGAATAAATAACCTAAAGCCTAATCTACAACGTGCTCTTTGCGTCTAGAAACGTTCTATTTTGTAGCTAATAGATACGTTTAAAAACGTACAATCGTATAATACATTGTCGACAAAGTTTTTAAGCGTTTCGATTTGTTAATATAAAATAGAATATTTCTAGACGCAGAGAGCACATTGTAGATTAGGCTTTAGAGTTAGATATCGTGAGAAACAAATTTAAAATCCTAAACATCATCTTTTAATATCTAATCTATGTAAAAAAAAATAATATCGTGAAAGGAATATAATTCTTGTAAGAGAGATTGTTTAATGCAATCTGTGAAAATTATTTTCAAGAGAAAGAACAAGTGCTCTGTCTATATTTAAGTGTTATTTATTTAATTGTAATGTTGTTACAAGAATATTGCAGAAAGTACAAAATGCATAAACAATATTATTACACCGCAGACTCTTAAGTCTATTAGATAACTTCACGTATCACATTACACTTGCGTAAATTAAGCAACAATTGTCGCCTAGGGTCCTCATTAGCATTTCAAGTTCGTCGCTGTGGCATGCGAATAACATGTTTCTTTCCGTAAGTTTCTCTAGTTCTCACTAGAGAATCTCTGGGAAACCTTCCCTCGAAGAAGCGCGTCAATATAAATCTACCTCGCGCGAAGGAAACTTCGCCAAACAGCCAAGTCCTTCCGCAAATTGTTACTACAGGTCTAGCATTTAGATGGACGTGTACTAATGTTACTACAAAGCTCGTAAAAGCTGATGAAAATTATGCGGATAAAAATGTGTAAGGTATTCTTAGAAAGTCACAGGATTCTATTCTCGAAATCATCTTGTTTTTTTATTTCTCCCTTGGAAAATTTTACTTTACATGAAATTAAAGTTTTTAAAAGTAATCTTTTAATTCTAAGAGTTTACTTAAAGAAGTTCAAAGTTTACTTCATTTTTTAATAGCTGGGTCTGTCGAAGTTTTCGCTATATATAAAAAAAATAAGTCCGCGGAATAATACGCAAAACATAGCAACAGTCACGGAACAAAGTAATGTACAATAAAATATTAAGTACGGAATTTTCCATTGCGTAGACAGGCCAACGAATTCTCAACGTTTCTTTGTTGTTTTTCACTCGGCGCGGTATCGTACGACGATTAAGCGGGCCAACGAATTCTCAACGTTTCTTTGTTGTTTTTCACTCGGCGCTGTATCGTACGACGTTACGCGGGCCAATGTTTACCTGAAGGTCGCCGCGTTATCATTCGCTCGCCGAACGTCGAGCCGGCAGGCAGTGGCGAGAGTCGCTCCGTGCGTGCTATTATTTTTGCGTTATCGGTTTCCAAGACTCGATCGCGACGAATGTAGGGATAAAACGCTATCGATTTGTATACCTTTATCAGTAACGAGTAACGTTCCTCGATTATTAAGTTCCTACAACTTGTAATGAGAAACTAATTGTGTGTTGAGGCGACGGCTCTTTATGAACGTATACATAGATATTTCACGACTATCTCATCTAAAATATGAATGTGAACCGTGGTACTTTGTCGCGGTTACATCACGTTTACGCACCGCGCTTTTAATTATCTTTAATTATCGATTTCGTGTAATCCGTTCGATTTTCGGGAAAAGAGAGAAACTTGTGCGTGAAATTTGTGTGTGATTTCGGCGTTCGCGCTGTAATTCGCTCTGTCGTTTTTCAATATTTCGTGCGTTTCGCGGTATCTCACATCGCGTACGGGAGTGCCGAAATTTCGCGCGATCGATGATTTTCGCGAGTTAGTGTTGTGCATTGTATGAGTGCAACAAGGAAATCTGAGAGGAGGAGGAGGAGGCCGAGGAGGCATCGGGCAACAGCGGAGAAATCGGTGAGGTGAGTGTATTCCCTTTAATACAAATTAATTGAAATAAAATGTAAAAGTAAGACTCACTAAAAAAATTAATTTGTTGAAATTTATTCCTGATATCTGATATTCTCGAGAGCTCGGTTCTCTTCGTGAACGGAATTGAAACTCGAGTTATATAAAAATAAGATCGCCCTACTGGCATATAAGATAGAAGAAGTCGTATAAATATGAAATTCTTTTTCAACCGTAAAATTGATTCCTGTATCTCGATGTTCTATATCGACGTCGGGATACGAGGATATCGAGAATATATGCATCAGGCACGAACACAAGAGTAGGTACACCTAC
Organism: Vollenhovia emeryi; assembly: GCF_000949405.1. Classification (NCBI taxonomy): domain Eukaryota; kingdom Metazoa; phylum Arthropoda; class Insecta; order Hymenoptera; family Formicidae; genus Vollenhovia; species Vollenhovia emeryi. The sequence continues at coordinate 529,495 of NW_011967212.1, read as the reverse complement.
GCCCGTATTATTTATGTAGGTTTAACGACATATAAGTGTGACGATCAAGTACATACTTTCGCTTAAGCACAATATGAAACTTTCTATGGGTTGCAATTATAATATTATCTTCCTTCTATTTCACTCTTCCTTTCTTTTGCACTTTCGTGCGTTCTTCATGGAGCAAGGCTTGGACGAATAAGCAAATGCCATCGTTAATTTACCATCTAATAGAATAGAGTGTGTTAAACGCGACTGCAAATGTCGAGACACGTTAATAGACCCGGCCGTGGGATATTTATTTTTTCTGCGAACTCGCTTGTGCAAAAGAAGATGAGGAAACTGTGCATTTCTTCCAGAGTTCTATTTTCAAAAGTGAAGAAAGTCAGTTTTGACTCGTAAAGTCGGCAATTACTAGTCTAATTCAGCCTTAACATTCCATGACTGCTCCTCGCCACGCTATGGATGTTTCGGTGTCCTCAGCCAATCAGCGATCAGCGAGCATTGGGTGTGTGTCATTTCTTATCTGCATAAAATTTATAGTGTTTTCTCATTTATTGAAATCATTTTAGCTCGATAAGATTAGAAATAATTAGAAAAAGACGCGTGTAAAAATTACCTTTTAAAACGTTGACTATTTTTAATGTATTTTTAATTTGAATCTTATGCTTGTACGTCGCAGTATCATTGTATTATAGCTACGAGGTCGAATAACTCCGCACGTGGCGCATCGACTCGGCGAGTGACGATATTTTATAATAGGGTAACGAATCTATGAAGCTTGTCTTAAACATATATTTATATATTATATTCATATTGTCGTACTGCAGACACAAATGCGACTTCTCACAGATCCATTATCCTAAAATAGATAAACTAGATCGGACTATGTTGAATAATTAATCCCGGAGCATTATCATTTATCGATTTATTGTGTTTACGGGTGAATCCGTCCATAAGCTCATTGAACTGATGATACAGCTCGTTATATCGACGCATCATTTATTGATTGCATCTAATGTACTTTGCACTACACAACACTAACCGCGAAGTACACCAGTTGCCTGAAATTAATAGGCGAATTATTGAAATTTTACAAACGCATATATTTTCTGAACAGATACGGAGCATACAGATAGACAGTTGAAATTTTTCCTGTACAATATCAATATCAATTACATAAATTTATCAAAATCTTTTTAATTTGGATTTTGAATTAATCATTAAGAAATACAGAAAAATTTTACAAGAAATATAATAAAATTTTTCGGATATAAGAGATTTTACTTAAATTTTTCTACGATATTTATTTTTCGGGTACAATAAAGATTTAAAGAATATTAATATATGTTGCTAAATATACTCGGAATAAATAAAAAATAATTTTCTATAGATAGTAGAGAGAAATAGTGTGATTGTAATTAAAAAGTTAAAAATATTTTTATCCATAAAAAAAGCAGGGAATATATAGATTTGATAAAATAAATTAAATCAAACGATTATGTGTGAGAAGAATTTTGTTACAATAATTTCTTAATTTTCCTTAATAAACAAATTGAAAGGGCGAATTTGTTCGCGGACAAGATTTCTTCAAAGCCAGAGAACGTACCCCCTCTGCCGTACCCTTTGTTTCCACCGAACAAGGCTAGCGGTTTCAGTCGGAGAGGCAGAAGGAATTTCGCGGTCGCTCTTCGTGACTCCCCGCTTGGCAAGGTTCTTTGTTCGACGCGTAATACCGGTTCAAAGGCGCGTGCAAAGGGATTCTCTCCTCGTCCTGTTCAAACAACGAAAGGACCGCGCGGTCAGTCGTAAGCGGTTTTAAGTGCTGTGAGCGCAAGTGCGAAAGCGGTAAGTCCATTCCTGTGTCGATCTCGACGCGCTCCTTCAAATCCCAATCATAGAACTGTCCTATTTGCGAATATCACAAAGAGGTTCCGGTAAAAACTCGGAATTTAAATCTTAAACGAAGCGACGAGTAAGAAGAATCTCTTTCTTCTTCCTCTTTCTTTCAAAGTTGTTGAAATTGCTGAATTGAATCTGTTAGTTTAGGGATTCTCTTTAGTGAATAGCGGATCTTACCGCAACACAGTTAATTGACTATTCGCCGCGTGATTAACAAAACGGTTAAATACGTAAATACATATCATTGTATGGGAATGTGCATACGTTGTCCGATAGCTTTGAGGGTTAAAGCAATTTGATTAGTATTGTGTTCCTCGTAGTTTCTACGTTGCTTCATTCTAGCTTTCATGTCGCTAGAAAGCTGAGAAACGTCGCTTGAAACGAAAGGTCGGCGTTCACCTCCGGCCATGTGCGATCCCTCATTTCGTTTCGTGTTCCTCAATGGAGTAGATAAGTAGGGAAAGTAAGCGAAGGTGGCCCCCATTCGTCTTTCAGCGAATGGACGGTTTTATTATTAGCGAGGGGGAAGAAACTAAATTAATCAGAAACACGTAAATACGTAAAGCGCGATACGATTTGGGAAACAGCCATTTAAACGTTCGTTCATTTGCTGCGAACTCGCGAGAGTGTCGCGCCTGTTGATTTAGTAATAAGGAACATTGACGAGGACTCTCCAAAGCGAGCGTTAATGAAAGCGAGCGGTCGCTCTATCAGCGGGAAACCAGAGACGCAACGCAAACAGGTCTCGTCTAGGAAACACGACGCATTTATGCAACGCGAGTACATACAGAAGTTGCGAGATATTCTGTTCCATTGGAAGAGATGCGAATGGCCGTATGATAAGTATACAAGCGTGGCTTCCAAAACACAATGCAAATACGAAGTTGGCTAGCCTTGGAATCTGGAGCTCAGAAATACAATTTATTTCTCTCTCTCTCTCTCTCTCTCTCTCTCTCTCTCTCTCTCTCTCTCTCTCTCTCTCTCTCTCTCTCTTTCTTTGGAAAATTAACTAACACTTCAATTTACTTATCTAACTAAAATCAACGAAAAGCATGATTTATTCAGTGCACGGAGAAAATTTTTTCTTAAAATGTACCCTGAAAATCAATGTAATCGTGGGACAACGTGGCATTTTGAAGACCTATGTGAGAGTTTTTTAAAATTTTACCATACATTTTTTACTAGTAAAATTTTCAGAGAAAATTCTCTCCGTGTATAAATGTACTGTAATATGCAATCAACGAAATTTTACTAGTAAAATGTATGGTAAAATTGCAAAAAAACTCTCATAAAGTTGTTCAAAATGCCATGTTGTCCCACGGTCACATAATTTTCAGGGTAAATTTTAAAAGAAAATTCTCTCCGTGTGCGGTACCATTACATTATCGTAGTCATTACGTTGTCTCAACAGCTGTTATTCACATGTAGAAATTTTTTGTGTCACTACTTCTTTTTAATATGTTTCTCTTACACTTGTCTTATCTCTCTGCAATCGTCGGATAAGACGCGGACAAAGCTAATTTAATGATACATTAGAGGCTGTATTACTAATTAGCGCCAACGCGACGCGCACGATTATGCTCGAGCGTTTTGCTGAAGCACGGGTTTACGTTACCTCGGACTCATCTCGCTTACGGTACCGCGGACAGGACAGGAAATCATGATGCGCGTAATAATCATCTCGCGTTGCCATCTGGGACGCGGCAGTTCGCGCTCGCGGTCCAGACAAACGTTACATGGAAAATTGCTCATCACGATGCCAGTATTTTACCGCTGGATCATCGTTGATTGCCTGCGTCTCCGTTTTTTCTTACGTGGTCCCATGGCATCTCGATCTTGCATTTGCGAAGCTCGGTCGGTTTAGGCTTCAGACATTAAACGTCAACGGGCACATCGTTAGAAGGAGTTTGAAGAAACCGTTTATTTAACGGATATATGAAAGAAATAAGTTTATTTTTTTAAAAATACAATATATGCAACGATTGGAAAAGTCAAAGGATCTCTCTTTTCGTTGGAAAAAAATTTAATTTCAAATATGCAAAATTTTAATAAATTCTGTCTTCAATTATATATATATTATAATATTTTATGTCTAAAAATGTAAAAAAAACACCAAACTAGCGTATCTTTTCGCAACAACAATTATCATAGGTAAAGATTTATCGTTGAAAATGCAATAAGCATGAGAGGAGAGGCATGTAATTCAACATTTCCTCGGGGCGCACGGATGCCCGAGGCCAGCGGCCAAGCGGAAATGTAGCCGCAATAAAAGGCTAATGCATCGCGCGCGAGAAGAGAGGTAAAGTTTACAGCCGGCTCCCTTCTAACGTCACACCTCGCAGGGGGGAGGTGCACGCCCCGACGGTGCCCTGCGTCCATGCCCGGGGAGGCCCGAAATGAACCCGGCGGCAGGATGCGGATGTACGCGCTGATTTATACGATATAAAACCGAGAAAATACACGGGGGCCACGCTGGGCGCGAAACCGTGCGAAATCGCAGGTGCAACGGCCGGCCGCGCATGCGCGTGCGCGCGCGTGCGAATCCGAGCACGTGTGTACGCTCGCCTCCTGTAAGTATTTTTTTTACACACTGTAAATGCTACCACGCTCGGCTCGCGTGTTATTAAACGAATAGAACAACGCGGTATTTAAAGGTCGAATCAGACTAGCAATTGTCGACGCGAATTGGATCGGGATTGGTAATTGACGATTGTCTTAGCGAATGAGAGCAAAGCAGCCAACGATTTAATCTCTCATTGGCTAGAGGGCATGAGAGCAAAGCAGCCAGCGATTTAATCGACTCTCATTGGCTAGGGGTCAATTGCTAGTCCGATTCAGTCTTAACGCAGTTTTGCAGACGAACGGCTCGACAGTGTCCCGTCAAATTCCACGGAAACAATCCACGTTCGGACAGGATGAAACTGGGATTTAATTCTTCAATTCACCGGAGGAAGAAACGTATGCACAAATTCTGCTCTTACGGAAAAGCTGCAGGTTGATTGGCTATTCGCATGGCTTTCAACCAATCGACTTTCAACTTTTCCGCACGGAATTTTCGTACACTTTTTTCTCTTTCGAGCGAATTCAAGAATCGAGCCCCTGTAACACCCCGCAGATTCACAAGTCGATGATCAAATCGATATCGATCATGATTTTCCAGACCGTTTGATTCGATTACGACTAGATTCTTCATTGATTTCGTAAGAAGATCCGCATAATACTTTGTCGATATCTTATCGATGTATAGTCAACATCTATTAGATGTAAACATGTCGATTCGATGTATAGAAGATATTATGTCAGCGTCAATCAATTATTGATGATTTAGTTGAACTCTAGCAGATATCGCATTTAAGTCGAGTCGAGAGATGGAGATGTTGATTCGACTTCAATATGATATCGATTGAAATATGACTAGATCGTGGACATCTACAGAATATCTTCTAGATATCGGGATGAAATCTTCTAAATATCAACTTGATTATTGATTTGCACGTGATCTCAACTTGATTTTAATATGATATTCACCAGATTCTTCATCGACTTGTGAACCCGGGTTTTCGCTCGCTGAAGTCGCGTTCTCAGATATCATCGTGGTATAAATTGAGAGATACTTGGCTCGTATAAAGTTACATAAAGTTCGTAAGTGCATCTTCGTAATTTACGATATGTCGCATAAATCATGAATGTTTCATAATTTTTCTAAATAATGAATTACGGAAAAATGTTCTTTTCTTATCGTTTCGCTGTTTTCACATTGAAACGGTCGTGTATAATACAAAGTTAGGTAAACATTCAAAGGCAGAAATTTTCTAAAAGTAAAAAACTAATATTTTAAACTTCAGCATTTTCTTGACCATAGCTGGCATTTTTTAATAGTACAGAAAATTTATTGCGAAAAATATTACCTCAGCCAGGGTTTGAACCTGGACATATGTAACATGCCTCAGTGGTGGAATTGGTGAGAAGCCCGCTTAGAGTGTAGGGAAGTCCAGGTTCAAACCCTGGCTCAGGTAACATTTTTCGCATTAAATTTTCTGTATTATTAAAAATGCCAGATATGGTGAAGAAAATACTGAAGTTGTTAATTACTGCTGGCCAGATGAAGAATATTCTTTAGCTAATATTTTGAGTATGGTTATCGCGACTTTTACTCTACTGCAAAAATCATGTCCGATGCTAACATAAAATTGAACAACTGTACGTAACGCTGGACGCGCGGTGAAAGCGCGATCCTTTGACAACGCATTTACAATTCTTATCCGTGTACTTGTCGTCGACTCACGCAGCAACGATCACTCGTGTACGATTTTTTCTTTCTTTTTTTTGCGACTTGCGGCAGCGCGCGGAGTCGACGGTACCAAACGAGAACGCGGCGAGAGAAGGCAAGCTTTCCTGAAATTCTCGCGCGCGGTACCGATCGCGCGATCGGCAGGCTGCAGGCACGGGATTAGCATTGAATGCAATAACTTATCAAAGCTCGGAAACACGGCGCGGCGAGGCCGTTCGATGCATCTTGATTAATAACGGGGAAGCTATACGAGCTGCTACCTTCGTACGCCGATTCCATGCCGCGGTTGCGCGATAAATTACTCGGCTTGGGAACAGAAATCGCGGGGGAAGCGCAGACTCCTGAAGAAACGTCCCGAGTCGGAGTTGTCATTCAATAGGCTCGATAGACACAGGTCCACATCCCGCACGCGATGCTCTCTTATTAAATTTCTAGCGTTGCACAAGTTACAGGCGGGGAGAATTTTCTCTTAAAATTTACCATACGCTATGTGCAAACGCTAACTAAATCTCGCAAAATGAGCTGTTACATTTATTCGCGGCGATTGAACTTAGTTGTTTTTTTACTTACAATCAATAAAATTATATGAAGTATAAACCCGTGAAAATTTCAACTGCGCGATGAGGAAATGCTAACTAAATCTCCAGCCTGCGCTGCGCCTCGCTTTAAATCTGCCGGCTGGCGTCTGCCAGCGTTCGCAATAAAGTCGCAATTAATAGCGGACGTTTTAACGGGCCGCTAACAAAGTACCGGTGCGCACTCGCGAGCAAAGTGCTCGGCTGGCGAAAAGTCGAGATCATAGTCGGCAGAGCGACCGTGGGTAGGTCGCGGGAGCGGCCCAGGCTCTCCGAGACGAGCGCATCGTTGCTCCGCGAACCGACGTGCGTGCCTCGTCTGGAAATCGCAATTACTTTACGCTCATGTGCGCGTGCACATGCCAACGTTTATCGAGCTATCGGGCTTGTACAAATACCGCGAGAAAAATGAAAGAGGAAAGAGAGAGAGAGAGAGAGAGAGAGAGAGAGAGAGAGAGAGAGAGAGAGAGAGAGAATCGATAATCATGTAGAGACAATTTTTATTTGAACAATCAAATTCATGAGGCTCTGACGTGAAATCACAATTCAAAGGAATAAAGGATATAAGAGCCAAGGCGGGATGTTAGTGTGAAAAATGATTTCAATTTTTACATTTATTGCGACAGATTTACCTCAGCCAAAGCTTGAACCTGGAGCTCCCTCTCACTACTGTATTCTTATTGTATTCATCTATTGTATTGTTACATGTTTAACGTTTTCCCTAATAACAAATTAATTAAGTCTTTTTGTAACATGTTGCAAAAGGTACGATTTAGGAAACCAGTTGTCTAAATCATACCTCCTTGAAATAGTCAAATTTATGAGTGAAAATAATAGAAAGTCGAGCAAACAGTATAAGATTTATATAATAAAGTGTTAACTAACACTTATTCTAATAATATATCTAAAGCAGTCAAATATTTAATAATTTAAAAATAACATTTAACGATAAAGCCCGGATAGCACAAAGTATTGGCGTAGTATTGGGAAATAATGTAAATGCAATACCGTGCAATTATTAGCCTTCATTCTATATTCAATATTACAATTTTATTGGGCAATCTTGCTATACAGTCTAATATAGTTTGTCAGCCAATTTTTAGCAGTTATACGTCTAATTTATATTTCAGAATTTTTATTTTTATTCCATTGCCGTGTGTAAATTTCATGATAAGGGCATACATATTCAGCGTAGACATCTGCGGGATGCGAAACGAAGAAGATTGGTTTTTGGTTCGTGTCGCTACGTCGATTTTTCGCAGAGTTCTAGCGTTTTAAAAATCGGGCGCGCGCGCACCATTCATGTGAGAAGGCCACGTGAGTTTTACGCTAGTAGTACGCGAGCGTACTACGTCCCCAAAAAACTAGCATCAAAACATACGAGACCCAGGGGTTCGGTAGTAAACTTCGCCGCGCGAGACGCCGCGCGAGACGCCACATATACGCGCCGTCTGCTGCTTCTGAATGAGGATTAAGATCGCGAGTCGATATAATCGTCAATAATTTCGCACAGAAAAATCATAGGAAGATGAATCTGGTCTCGTTGGAAAGCTAAGATTTCAGCGCTTCTAACGAGATAAGAATGGCTTATTTCGGATCATTAGTTTATGAAATATCGTTAATTAATTCTGAAAATAAAATTAATTTTGTCCCGAGATCGAGATCACGAGTCGATATAATCGTTAATATTTTCGCACAGAATAATCGTAGCAAGATGAATCTGGTCTCGTTGGAAAGCTAAGATTTCAGCGCTTCTAACGAGATAAGAATCGCTTATCTCGGCTCATTAGTTTATGAGGCATTATTGATAAATTCCGAGACAATTGATTTTGTCCCAAAATCGAGAGTGTGAATTAATCTTTCAATTGGATGAATCTCTCTCACGTCGTGCATTAAATAGCAACACTAATTTATATTCACTCAATATTCATTTTTCTAAATATACACATATGTAATTGCACGGTTTTTTGTCGATAATCCCCTCCTCGGGTACTACCTTGTCGTGGTGGAGGGGCTTAAGTATCCCGAAGAGTTACTCTCTAAAAATCAATCAGTGCATTATCGCTAAATCAGTGAATATTCACTGTTTTCAGTGATAATCCATTGATTGATTTTAGAGAGTACATACTCTAAAGACGGGACAACCAAAGGTACCCATTGCACTATTTGGGCCCGATTTTTCAGTTTCTAATAAACTGTTGACCATAGTTTAATCGATTCTCTGTCTTTTTTTAGATAATAATATAGAAAAGCATAGAGAGTCGAGTAACTTTCATATTAACAGTTAACCAGAAAATGATAAACCAGGCCTAACACTCTCTGAAAGTTAATCGGTGGATTATTACTGAAAATAACAAATCGATTCACTATTTTCAGTGATAATCTACCGATTGACTTTTGGAGAGCACATTTATTAATTGATTCTGTTCATTTCAGCACGAACTTTCGAGGATTGACGAATAATTTCGCTATTATTTCGTCAGTTTAAACGAATCGCAACCGCGCGCGGCGATTCGTCGTGTCGCGTCGCGTTCGGGAGTGCCGTTTGTGTAATTGGACTAAAGACTTTCAAAGTGTAAAATAGCGCGAACGATCTTTGTGTTTTCGCGAGTGTGTGATGCAAGAAAACAACCTGAGTGGAGGAGGAGGCCTGGGGAAGGCATCAGGCACCGGCGGAGCAACTTTAGGGTAAATATTTTTTCTTTTTTTATAAAATTAATCTCCCTTTTGTTTATTTTCAATAATTTAAAAATTATTTTCTTCAATATTCAAATTCTTGAATACTTTATATTAATGTGAACTTTATAATTGTATGTTACAGGATCATCATAGTTAAACTCCGCTGCTGCGCATCGGGTCGGTGAGTTAGAAACTTTTTTTTATTACGGCAACGAATATACACACTGTAAAAAAATTATATGTAAAATTACAAGTATTATAGTGAGTAATGTTCGGACCATCTAGTAAAGGTGTATATTTACATACGTCAGTAAATTTATTCCTTGTAAGTAAAATTATTACCTAATATAATAAGTAAACTGCTTGCTTGTGATTGTGTAAATTTTACATTTTTTGTAATTTTTCATCATATATAAACGAGTAATTACACGACAAAGAATAATAAAATTTTTGGTAAAAGTATATACATTTATATATTTCCGTTATTAATAGAGTAATCGCTACACTTATTATGTATGTAATTTTACATACTTTTTTTACATTGCTCTCGTAGATCATAGATGTAGATGTCGTAGATCGTAGATTATCTTGTATATTCGTTGCCTTAACTTAATTGGATAGGTTTCAAATGCTAACGGCAAATAAATTTTGTATTTAACATGTTGAAACTCCGGAGAGGAGTATAAGCAATTTTCAATGTGGAAAGTTAGCTGCGCCGTTGCAGAACCAGAGTTAATCCCTGGTTTTCTTTGTCACGGATCCCCGAAAGCAACTGTTTCGGCACGAGGGCGCGACGTCGATTCGCGAAATTAATAAAAAAAGAGAAGAGAAGATTTTATATATATCTTTCTCCATAAATATTCTCCCATTAACACTAATAATGGAAGAATAATTTTTATTTCAATAAAAATTAAAATATACGAGATTCAATGATTTGAGAAACGATCGTCGTTAACTCCCTGTTGAAATGACCGCTATCGGAGGCGATCCGGAAGATCTGGGATTCATTCTTTCCTACAGCGGGGCCTCTAAAGTTCAACGAGTTCAACTTGAAGTTTTTTTTCACATTCGTTTAATTTCATAGAGCTCTACAAATCAGGGTATGTCGAGCTCATTTTCCATGTTGAGAATCGTTGAATTGCATCACAGAACTTAAACGAAATATGGCGAATATTAATTATGTATTCGCCGAGCTAATTTTTTGTAGCCTATCCATTTTCATTAACGAATTGATGTATTGTATACTTAAAGTAAAATAATATGATGTGAGATTCTAATGTATTTTATCAAGAGCACTGAAATTTTAACTTATTTAAATATTTTATTTGCGGTTATTAATTTATTATAATATGCAATTATAATATCGGTTGGAATCGTGAAAGAAGTTTCGTTTTTCTGAATCTCACATCATTTATTCTTTGTATGTGTGTATGTACATTCGTGATATAAGTACGTATACTTTCAAGATGCGTCTCGCATGAATACATGCATAGTCACACGCATCTTTGTATTTTCGCGGTCGGTTTTCGCGATCGGTTTTTCAGGAAAAATTTTCAATTAATTATTAATTATTTAATTTTATCCATATTATAAACTTTAATTTATCGAGGAATATGATTAAAATCACTCTAACGCGAAGTAAATTTTTTTCTATATCTACGTGAATTTTGAATTCAAAGATCAAGTTACGAAGAGATGGTCAATATTTTTGAACAAATAACGGAAGTAAAAATAAATTTGATTCGTATATACAGTAAAGTTTTTTGAATTAATATTCTTTTTTAATTAATCTCTCGTGGTCGTGCATTTTGCGATACGATCGACACTCGTATATTCGAACCGTACGAAATATTTGTCGGTGACGATAACCGACTATGGAAGGAGTTTTCTTCCTTCCTGACCTCTGGTCAATATGACCAGATTGTATGGCCGGGAGCAACGAAAGGTATGTCCAATCTGGCCCAACGAAGGACTAAATACGACGAGGTAAGTGGTCAATATTGGCCACTCTGATGGAGTACCTAAGTAAGGTGCTGTACAAAGTATACTTTGATTTCTTTTGATTTGATACAATTCGGGTGGGTTATGCTTCTATATACATACATTCTCGTATATGTGCGAGAGTGAAACCCCTATTAAATCTCGCAGGCGCGTTAAACTCCAAGTCAAACCCCTAGAAAATCGCGTCGCGGTTAATTAAAGATATGTAGGTTCATTATGTTGAAACACGGGTAGGGAGAAATTGGACAAGTAGGTCTATAGAACGGAATACGGGTAGGTAGCGATTCGGATAGTCAGGGATAGGGGGACATAATTCGAGAGTTTAAAATATTAGATGACATAAATTAACGAAGTAATAGTAACTTTAATATAATAAGTACGTAA
>NW_011967212.1:466720-515005 GCF_000949405.1 Vollenhovia emeryi | reverse complement strand
AAAAGAATTTCGTGTTGTTGTACGTATACCGAATATTTCATATATAACGTCGAGAGAAATATTGTAGGTATTGTACAGATATTTTATTTTTAAATTTATAATGTCATTATTTCTTTTATAATATTGTATGTGTATTATAGAGTAAGTTATAAGAAGAATGAAATAAATAATAAAAATGTAAGAAATCAAACTGTAAGAAAAAGAGGACCGCCGATCGAAATTGGCGGGGGTGGTGGAGGGCCTCATATTTTTGCAATGCACTTTTAATGTAAACACAGTACCGTGCAATTATTATACATTAGTATTTATTCTATACTCAATATTACAATTTTATTGGGCAATGTTGCTAATACAATCGATCAAATATTAAATAATCATCTAGGTACAATATCAGTAGTATATTTACATTTATTTTATGACCAATATTGGTGTTATATTAGGGAAATATTGGCCAATTCACTGTCAGTATATACAGCCAATGAATTGTGCTTCTAGGGAGGCGCTTATACGCAAAGGCAAGGCCTATGCACTTAAGTGAAGGTTCAAAAAATATATAAAGTAACTATTAATGTAACTATTAAATTAGTTACTAGTTATCGAAAAAATGTAACCGAGTTAAGTTACAATTACAGATAAAGAAAAAGTAACGAAGTTAAGTTAGAGTTGTCAAAAAGAAGTAACTGTAACTGTAACTTCGTTACAAGTAACGAGTTACTTCCCAACCCTGGATAATTGGTAATTAACGTACGTATACAGGCCGTAACCGTGCGACGTAATGAGCGCAAGGCGCGCAGGCGATTCGCAATTGTAAATAATAACCGATGCGGACGAACGAAGCGGAGAACGGACGTCGCGAACGGTGCCGTTTGATATCTTGGATCGTCGCTCGTTCGGAAATACAAGGGACATCGCGAGACTGTAGAGATGTTGCAAAGCACATTCCGAAATTCGCTATATTTTACATTCGCGTTGTCTCATTAATTCGCCGAAAGTGCAGCTCGTTATATGTATAATATATAATATTTCATTTGACTGCTTTATTTTGACATTATTGTATTGTAGAGAGATCATTGAATTTACCTGTTGTTCGAATGCGAAATGCGAAATATATGTGGACAGAGACGCATTGCATTGTGGAATGAACAAAAGAGAGCGCAGCTCGTTGCACAACCAAATGTATTCATGTATCCTTGTAAATGGCATTACAATTTGTTGGGTTAAATGTAGGCGGAAGATAGAGATTAAAAGGATAAAAAGCAGAAACTTTAGGAAAAAAGATTCTATACAGAACACGCTTTTCACTTCTCAAAAAATTAATTTTTTCTTATCCTATTAGTTAATCAGAATGTTTAGTTTCAAAAATCTAAGTTCGATACTCATTCATTAACCTTTGAGGCACAACTTTGATAAATCAACACGAAATTTATCAAAATTGGGCGTCACATTCTCTGTTCTGCGTTATTCTTGGTTGTCCAAAATAATCAAAACCACTACAGTCCAACAATTTTTTCTATGAAACTTAAAAAGTAAATTCTCAAATAAAATTCATAAGGCTCTAATGTGAAATCACAAGAACAAAGTAATAAAGGGTATAAGAATATATATATATAATATATATATATATTCCTCTAGTCTAGGATATATTCAACAATTTGTTGCGTGCAAATTCAGCGGAGTTTACGGGTCTTAAGGAAACCGCTTCCACCTAGACTTACAAAAAGTGCTATCGCATCTCGCACCTCCGTGGAGATAAGAGAAAAATGAGGCGCTCTAGCGCGACGCCGTCGAGAGTTGCGCATCAATTTCGCGAGCGATATCCGAGTCTGTTCGTTCCGCTCGCGAGAATGGAACATTACGATCCATAAAGCGGCCACGAACGGCGATGACGACGACGGCTACGCGTGATCCTTCCGTACGATAAACCCGGCAGCCACGTCTCCCTCTCCTTCTGGCGTCTGAAATAGCCAATATCCGAGAACAGGATCGCGGGACGATCGCGAGTTCCTTTTCCCGTCTATCGCGGCTCCAATGATCGGAATAAATACACGGCGATCGGTCCAGTTGCCTATCGTCTAACTAACAATTTGGTGCGTGGCGCAGGAACAACGAACGACCATACCTATGTACCCTCGCCTTAGGAAGATCGAGATTACTCCTTTGGAAATTCACTCGAACGTGTTCCAATCGGGCCGATATAACCGCGTCCGCAGAACGGACGTCGTTCACCACCGTAAGGCTAAGCCGAGCGAACGGAACCTGCCGATCCGCATACGTAAGAATCCCGCGAATTGCGACGTTATACGATCGAAAAAGTGAGGTAAACGGCAAAAAAAAGCATGTAGTAAATTTTATTAAGGACGTTTGTAACAAGAAAATTTTTATGTCGATAATATTATGGAATATAAATATATACATATATACACAAGGTGCAGTTATGTAATGCCCGCCTCACCTCTTATTTGCGGATAGAACGGACTAGACTTATAAGCAATTTTCGAAATAGTTAACGAGTTATTAATTATTAGAAATCATTGTCTTAGCTCGGCCTACCGTCCGTGTATCATAAACAACTCCCCGCGCGCCTAGCAACGCCAATCGCGGGACGGCCGCATCTCGCCGCGCGCTGGAACTGGGCAGTAGGCCGGGCTATGACAGCGATTTTTAATTAATAACTCGTTAACCATTGCAAAAATTGCAAAATGGTACAGGACTTTTCGACTCAGTCTAATCTGCTCTATCCGTAAATAAGAGATGAGGTGGGCACTACACAACAACCTGTATATGTATATATACAATTATTAAAAATGTTATATACTATACCATAATAATGAGGTTGATATTAAAAAATAAACGTTACAATTGTTGCGTCAAATATTTCAGCCGGCGATTTCGTCTCCAAATCATTTCTCGTCAAATCGATAAATATTAAATGTTCGTTCTCTTTTACCTTGGAGAGGAGCTGAGGAGCGATAGTATTTCGTGCGCGCGAGTCACGCGAGAGCACGTGGGACCGTAGATAATTTTCCCATAAAGATTTGCAAGCTACGACGCCGCTCGCGGAGAACTAGTTTGCGGACTTTTTCGCGGGCTGTTATGTTTGCGTCGCTGGAACGCCGACGATAGCGAGGATCCACGTAATCGGTAGCGACGGGAGAACCGGATTGGGACAGTGAATCGGATTAAAGTGGCAAATTCGAGCCTGAAGAAAGCTTGGAAACTGGTGGCGACGATTGCTCTCCGGCGAGATCACAGTGGAACGAACCGAAGTGCCAGTCGAAAAGCGAAATTTAAATTCCGATTTACTCTCCGATCTCGTTCGCCCGCTATTACGTCAACATTATTCGTAGACCAAACTGGAATCTATAATGTATGTTTCTTTAATACTATTTCGAAGAATAAGTTATATACAGTGGGCATCCCGCATCTTTCTTCCGTCATGCGAAAGTCCAAATGCGTTCGGCGGCAAAAGCCGACGCTTCCAAAACGGTGGATAGCGTGCGCTTACGCGTTCGTGCGTGCCGACCGGTTCAATGAAACGCGCGAATACGCGTGTGAAGTGAACATCGGTGATCACACATAATACGCAACAACGGATGCCTCCAGATTTTTATTTTTTTTTTCAATAAGCGATCGAATTTCAATTTTAACCTTTAACCCCCTCTCTCCCTCTACATCGATAGAATGTACAGAATATTACTTGCTGTTAGGGAAAGTTTAACGATCAATTAGATAAGATGCTATTTTCGGTTTGGCTGAATCTTGCGTTTCCGTGCGAATTTTGTATATTATATTTCCAACTCGGTGAACTGCGCGTAGATTACTCGTCAGCCTTGAAACACAGCTTCACGTTGGAACAGTACGAAAGATTCGCTCGATTTTGATAACGGAAACTTAAGACTGCGAAACTGTTCCGTATCTCAATTGCGCGACGAGATGAAACCACCGCGAAAGACAATCGGCCGAAATCGCGGACTGCTCGAACGTTCGCCATTCGATGCACATCGGCCTGCAAATCGATTCGGTCCGTGCGCGACTCGATACAATGTCTCGGACGCGAGTTTCCGGATGGATCGCGCCCCCTCGGCGCCTCCTTCAACGAAACGATCCGCCGCGCCGCGAAATAGCTCCGGATAGGTCCACGAGGAGGAAGGAGGAAGAAGAGAGAATAATCGCGCGCAATTACAGTACGCGCGCGGCGATCGCGTCGATAATCATTCGGAGATGAGATCTCTCGGTAAGATACATCGCGAACTCGGCCGCGCACGGGGAATATTTTATTCGGACGCGAGCCGTGTAATTATTCCCGCGTACGAAGAGAGAGAAAGAGAGAGAGAGAGAGAGAGAATCCTACGCGGCGCAACTCGCGATGCCCTCTTCCGATGCCTCTTCTGCGGTTATAAGCATCGCGTGGTATCGTGGACAAATCGAATGCTCTTCGACAAGCGAGCCGATAGTCATACGAACCGTTTTGCAATGACATTTTGTCGCGACGGATCTCTTGGGGCTATTTGAAACTTTGAAATAATTTTGAAAGTCGACATATTACGGCGTCTTCTTTTTTCCAACGCTCGAATCTCTGGAAACTCCTCAGCTAAGTCCACTTTAAATTACACGTAGGTCTTGCGAAAGGAAGCGGAAAGAAATCCACAACGTTGGTACAATTTAGATTCATATTGATTGTATGCCATTCGCGTGGTCTTCGGGCAACGATCTCGTAACGCGTTTGAAGACCCCGCGGCTTCCACGTGGGCGGAAATCAATTCGCTCGGTGTCGGCGCGTCTCCCAGTCTCTGACGAGTCACTCGAGAATGAGATCACTGTATTACGCACCACCTCCGCAACCGTAGAAAAGATTTCCGGATCCGATGCTATTATACTTCGATCTGTCATAAAATAGAACCGATATAGCGACAATCATATTCAATTATCGAAAGAGAATAAAAATTTTAACCTTAGCTGGAAAATTGTTAAATCTGGAATAAAACGTTGGTGCGTTGCGACACATCGAGAGAAGATTTATCCTAATCGCGAAAATATACAACATCAAATTGATATATGTCACCCTCATTTCAATATAATAAGTCAGTCTTATTTAATTTCAAGAGAAAGAAGGGGGTGCTGGAGTGATTCTGCACCTTTTGCACTTTTTGTATCTAGAACAATCAATTCATGAAAATCTTTGTGTAATACACAAACCATAAGGCTTGTAAGTACAAGTCGAAAGTTACTATTCGAACTGAATCTGAAAACAGCATGGTATTATTGAAATGAAGTTTTAAGCGTCTAAAAAAATCTATTCGCTGAATAAATTATAGGTTCCCTTATTTGAGTGAGTAGATTTTTTTGATCAATTTCTAAACTTAATTTCAATGATACCATACCGTTCTCTGATTTAGTCCGAATAGTGGGACACTGTCGGTCCGTACGTAAAAACATGATTTGTATATTGCACAAATGTTTTCACGAATTGACAGATCTAGGGGCAAAAGTGCAGACTCACTCCAGCATCCCCTTCCTAAAACTTGAGAAATCCCCGCGTTGCCTAGCTTTCAAATTAATCGACACCCAGGCTGATCGCCAGACTATCGCTTCCGCTCGAAGTTGCACCGTCACGGGGCAGATCCGAGGCGATAATCAGCCGCGCTCATCACATCCCCGACTTCCGCGTCCTCGCGGCAGCCGGCGATCGGATCTCCCGGCGCGGCGATCTCCCTCACGATTTAACGGGCCCTCGCGCGCGGCCCATTCAAGTCAATCGTCTCGCTGCCATCGATCTTCCCTGTACTCGACCGCGGGCGAAGGCGCGCATAACGGTCGGCGGCCGCGAACGAAGGCGACCGCGGGGCCTGGTGAACTGCTCTCTTCCCGGCGGGAGCGCAATTAAATGATCGATTTATGGTGCCCGGCAATCGTTACCCACCGGATATCTGTCCGGAGCCGGTGCTCGCTAATGACGCAGGTACGTGGGTATTGGAATCGTCGCGTGCTTACGCCTGGCCCGCGAAAGACGAGTACGTGCTGGATATCCTCTTACGTCGCTTAGGCACGTACACACTCGTGCGATACGCACCAGCCCGTGGAACGGGCACCAGCTGCGCGTTTATTAACGACCACACCACCGCAAGCGCGTGTGCACGCGGGCACGCGTGAACGTGTCTATTGTGAGCCACCGCCGATCGCTTCGCCCTCCGCGAGAGCTGGAACGATTCGCGCTATCTCGCAGCCGTTGCGTACCCGCGAAGACCGGTTTGCACCTGCTAGGCAGTCTAAAACGGACTTTCGACTGAAGAATTTATCCCGATCATGCGTTCGAATTATCTTCAACATTGTTCGTTTTGCTATTCCGCTCGAAACTCCGGGCTCGGCCGTTGGTGTAAGTTTCAAAGTTGCTTGACGCCGACGTCGGGGGGGGTCATAGTTCAACGAAGAACAGCCGTGCGCCAAGATATATTGCAAGCTCGAATAATAATTAATTCCAAGATTTATTTACACGAGCAACACTCGGCTGATTATTCTCGCTCGCAACGGTATATCGAGTATTCGCGGCCAGTCCGAGATAAATATTCCGCAACATATCGAAATACCGCGAGTCGCCAGAGAGCTAATTAATATTTCAGCTACATGCAGGAAGTAATTACTTTGACGTACAAATCGCGTAATCGTATCGCCCAATTTCCCGATCGTCAATCCGTCGCGAGAACTGAAATTAACCGAGTTAACTGGGACGCGAGCGTGATTTGAATGCGCGACTCCGTTTCACGGTCGCTCGCGTCCCGCATCCATTGTGGACCGAGCGCGCTGCTGGATTCGCTCGGTAAATGAGACCGATACTCCCGTTCACCGGCACGCGCACACACGCGCGCCCGTCTATCGATAGGCATTGGGTGCCTAGCGTTTCGTAGCGCGCATCTTACGCCGCGAAAACCGGATTCGGATCCGATACTTGAGCGAGCTCGGCTAATGAGAAACCCCCTTTTACAAGATGTCTTCTCCGTGCAAGCTGCTCCGGGAGAATCCGCCGCGGCTCCTACCAAGAACATAATTCACGAAAAGAGGATCGCCGCTTATTAGCTGCGCGGCCTCGGAACATCCTGCGAATCGCTCTGGTATATTTCGAGCGCGGGTATAAAGTAGGCTATCAGGGGAGCGTCTTTATAATACGATATCCTCGGACGTGAGAATTTTATAAACAATGTTCCGCTCAAGATTTAACACTCTTCGCGGAATAGTGGCCTTTTATCTGCCCTCTCGCGACCGTCTTACAATGACACCCAGAAAAAAGGTATACGAGGTCTGGCTATTAAATAACGAGACTGCGCGCGCAAAAGGCGTCCTAGAGGGGTAGGGAGGGAAACGAATGCAGCGTTGGATAGCTGGAAGTGTCTTCTATTCCAGTACGAAAACACGTTTTTGTCGCTGTAGTATTTTTTCTATAGAGGTTAGAAACAAACGTGTTTTTTACTCGTGCCGATAACAATGTGTGACGAAAAACACGAGCAGCGGATCAATGTGAAATTTCTCGTTAAATTAGCAAGATTTGGTCACTGTTTGCTGAGTTGAAACAGACACAGGTCGTTTCCTGGACGTTGGTCATCTTCGGTGCTCTCTCGGCCTTCAGAAAACCTTTTATACCATTCGAAAACACGTGCACGAGATAGAGAATTCTCACCATAGGCCTCTTTCAACAATTTATAGCACTCAGTAGAAGTTTTTTTTAATTTAACGAAAAATTTCACATTGATCCGTTGCTCGTGTTTTTCGTCACATTGTTATCGGCACGAGTAAAAAACACGTTTGTTTCTAACCTCTATAGAAAAAATACTACTACAGCGACAAAAACGTGTTTTCGTATTGGAATAGAAGACACTTCCAGCTATCCAACGCTGCATTCGTTTCCCTCCCTACCCCTCTAGGACGCCTTCTGCGCGCGCAGTCTCGTTATTTAATAGCCAGACCTCGTATTTTGGTTAAGGTGCACTGATAGAAAAATATGTAGTATTACATGTAGTTATTCGAAATTTTACTTGTGGTTGTTATTGCAATATATACACCTTACCAAATTAAAAGCTCGTTTTGGTTTATGACAACCATATCGTAAGTTGCATGGACCAATATTGTGTCTATAAGAACTATAATACACTGTTGGGTCAACCATAACTTACGTAGTTGGAAGAATTATAAAAATTGACGCAGTTTGTTATATGAATTTTTATGTACAGTGATGGACGGAATGGCTGTGTTTCTTTTCAATATTTGGGATATTTTACTTGACGGCCATTTTGAATATTTCTAGTCTATTTTTCGGATAAAATTTTCCTCGGAGCAAATGTTTCGGAACCTGAATTTAAATGCGCGTTCTTAAACTCATAAAACAATTGTCGCAACTATTCTGTTCATCGCTGTGCTGTTTTCAACAAGTTTTGCGCGCTGAGTACTTTCGGTTTGAAAGCGCAGTTTCTTTGGTGGAACAGTAAAAGTCACATAAAATTAAATATCAGTTGTAACGAATTTGAAATTTGAATTTTAAATCGATAGACGATTTAAATTCCTTTAATGCTTGCTCGCATTCTATTCAATCCCCTCCCCCGTCGCTGTAAAATAACTTTCGTATTGCGAAAGATATTGCCTCAGCCATTTGAACCTCCCTCACAGCATTATCATGGTTACAATTTACAATTGATATTATTCAATTTTAAGTTGGCACTTCTATAAATTCTGTACGTACCGCATTGTATCATTTAAATACGAATTTTACTCGACAGCTGCATAGTAAATACGCCCAGAAAGATTTGGTAACAATTGTCGAGCGCGATCGGTCTTGTGATACAGTCTTCCGCGATAAAGTCGTCGTCACGTCACGTTGCGTGACATGCAGTTTCCTCGAGCATGTATGTAGGTACACGTGAAGGGAAGCGGGAAACAGTGTCTCACCACGAACACGACCCACCTTTCCATTTTCTTTAAAGCCCGTTGAGCGCCGGCAAACCAGTTTTGAACGCGTATGCACCAGTTCGTACGATACGCGTCTGCACCTCGCCATCTTGCGCGACCGTGGAAACGATTATTGCGAACATTCCATTGTGGGGGGACAGAGCGATAAAAGCGGAAGTTACGCGCGGATGAATAGCATATCTCGTTAAAAAAGTTGGTTTCGCAGTTGCGGCAAAAGACACTGTTCAGAAGAAACAGAGAAAGAGGAAAGATTCTCGCTCTCGTTAATTTTAATTAAATAGCAATTATTAGATATACATTTTATTTTATTAAATAATACGTTAAGGGGATGCTGGAGTGATTTTGCACTTGTTTGCATCTAGAACTGTCAATTCGTGAAAACATTTGTGTAATATACAAATTATGTGGCTTTTGTGTACAGACCGACAGTGTTCCACTAATCAAACTAACAATAAGTCAGAGAACAGCAGGGTATCGTCAAAATTAAGTTTAGAAGCTTAATAAAAAATCTATTCACTCGAATAAGTTATAGGAGTGAATAAATCTTTTATTAAGCTTCTAAATTTAATTTTAACGAATTTTAACGAAAAAATTCTAGATGCAAAACAGTGTAAAGTTACTCCAGCATCCCCTTAATTTAATAGCTGTAAAGTAAATAAATAGAGTGCAATGCACGATACGACGAAAATGATCGCTCGATTTTTTTTTAGAGTAGAGATTATATTAATCGAGATTTACGTATTCTCGGTACGACTTCTTTTATAATCGTAAATGAGTTTAAATTCCCACATCTGCCAATCGGACATCTGTTGGGACCCACGGACCTATTGTTCCTTGCAGAATTACGCGTCTGACCTGAATTCGCAGCTTGCGTTTAAATCGTGGTGAAACTTGTAATGAGGCACCGCGATGCAATGAACCGCCACCGTGTCACGGTGGTGAGATATAACTGATTGCTCGCAACTTCATAATCCAGAACGTTTCGTAAGAAGATATTTGTAAATTGAACAAAATGTCGAGACGTTATAATGAACCACAAGAAAAATTATCTTCAACACTACTGTCAACTAAAGCATAACATTTTATCAAACAGCTACAAATTAATATTAAAATAAATATCTTAATTTAAAATATATTCACAGTGAATAATGTGTTAAATTTTTGTGCAATTATACATACATAAATGCTCCAATTATTGAAAATTTTTATGTATTGTAACATACACAAAATTTACGTACACAAAAATTTTCAATAATTGGAGCACTATTGCAACAGCATATTCCTGAGACCAAATCAAGTAAAAAAAAGTCCCGTACTACTTTTTCCTCCGACAAACAGTTATCGAGATATCATAAGCTAAATATAGAAAAAGTTATCAATTTTCTCTTGAATGTCTCAAAACGTGTTAGGCAAATCAAAACATGTTTCAGACAAAAGTTGCTCATATTAATTAGTAGAATAAGATGGTATAATAAAAAATAGGGGGTTCCGTTAAAAAAATTGAAGGTGACCTTCACGCGACCTTCAAGCAACTATTCACGGCCAAATTAATGACACCATCTTATGTCCCCCTCTAGACCGTACAACTTTTATTTCAAAAGTTTTTTTGTGAAATTGCATATTTTCGAAATATTTGCCTGTTAAGATTAAAAAGACTCACTCTGCATAACAATTACGTAATATAATTGTTATACAATGAGACGAGATCGATGGACAGAAGAATCATTGCGGGACACGCCTCATGTATTTTATCCGAGTACAAAAGATGATCCTAAAGCCTTCCCACAATTCTGCAATGCGTAATCGTGCCTGCGAAGCGGGAGTCTCGCAGTTATGAAGATTCGCCGGCGAATTTGCTTTGCGGCGGGCCCCGTGGGGCACCACGGGCTCGGCGATTAAGCGCAATTACGCTTCCTCCGGCTATCTCGCGGCCGGCCAGCGTTTTCGTCGTCTGCGAGGATACGGCGCGGAGTAACCGCGGAGTTTATGGCCTCGTTCGTCCGGTGCGAATCCGCCGGCGCGGCGCGGCAGGATCCGGCATAAAGCGAGGATCGCGCGCGGTGGATGCGCGCGATGGATCCCCTCGTTTTTCTCGTTTATCCCCCGCTTTCGCGGCGGACGAGAGACCGAGGGAACTCGGCGAACAGAAGCGTCGGTTCGGCGGGCGTCGCGCGAAAGGGAAAAAGGATCGGCGGACCTGCGAACAAAGTCTCACGCGGAAACCAACGATATCGCGATGATAATCCATGCCGGATGGATCCCCGCGAGTCGGCTGTTTTGCCGATAACGGGAAGCACTTGACGGCGAGACAAAAGCGGGGACGATACCTGCTCTTTCCCGGGTCTCGATCTGAATTGGTCGCGCATGAACGCGCGAAACGACAATGGCCCGAGGGCCGTCCCTTTTTCTTACGACTACCGCAGCACATTTTTCACTTAGCCGGCAATCGATAGTCATTAGAGCTTCGTGAGGAATGCAAAGACCGTTCTACGCGAGGACTCCGCCGTCACGTAAACGTTCTCTTTCGCACCTCTGATCGCGGTCCAGAGACGTAAGAAACGAGTGGAACGGAAAAAGTGCTACTTTAAATTGCATGTAAAGTCCAACTGGAAAAGAAAATAAATCAACAAGTCGAGTTCCACGAGTTTCACGTCCGTCGCATATATGATAGAGCGTCAAGGGACAATGTTATCGAGTCGAATTTTTCAGTTCCAAGCAATCGAATTGCTATTAGCTATCATTGCTTTTTGAATAATAATTGTGAAAATATTGTGGGACTCATTCTTTGACTATGTTTCGTCCTTCGCTCTCAACGTTAGGTAGCAACGAAAGTCTTTTAAAATAAATGGCCTGACCTCTCGATAATATAAACGTAAAAATGGTAATTGGGCAATGACAGTATAATGCGATTGTTGCGTGAATCGCATAACCACGGAGAGAATTTTCTTTTACAATTTATCCTGAAAATTATGTAATCGTAGGACAACACGGCATTTCGAAGACTTTTATGAGTTTTTTTAAATTTTGCCATTCATGTCACTACTAATTGTACTTACAATTGTTAGTGTATATTTTATTAGTAAAATGTATGATAAAACTTAAAAAAAACTATCATAAAGTTCTTTGAAATGCCATATTGTCCCACAACTATATGTTTTTCCACGAACACATGATTTTCAGGGTAAATTTTAAATTTTAAGTAAACGTTTCGAGTGCGATTTGAGTCATCTTCGGCACAATAAATTCTCAAAAATCAGTTCTCACGATTACAGTTACGCCAGAGCGAGTATTTTTAGGTTTTTCTCTCTACAAGTCTATCAGTGGACTACTGAAAACTGTAAATCAATGACTAATCACTGTTTCAATAATAATACACTGACTTGACTTTAAACAGTTCAGTCAAAAAGCAGAAGAGATGCAGTAAAACTTTTCATCGAGTGATCAATCTTTCTTAAAAAAAGTGATGAAGAAAAAAAACGTAGATCGAGAATGTAAAACAGTCAGAAAGCAAATGCATTACAACGCCGTCTATACAATTAAGGTGTAATTAACAGTCAAAAAGTCAAATAAAACGTCAACCGTGTCGGTGACTCGAGTTTTTTAACCCTTCTGTCCCGAGTGGGACACACGGTGCCGGGTGCCGAAATGCCAAAGAAAATGTATATTCAGGGACGATAGGGTTGAACACACACACACACATCTAAAATATTCTTTTAAAAACGCTCGTCGTGACGTGCTTCAAGTCACAAATCGGTACAACGGCGAGGCTTCTTCTTACCAAAACAAGCGTCACGCCCGGCAATTCCGTTCGCAAAAGTGAGAACCGCAAATTTTCCCGCGGACAGACCTCAAAAACCACGGACGAGCGCCGGATCGGCGCTCTCGCGGTCGTAAAATTCCACGCGTCGTATGCGAGCGTGCGAGCGGTTACCGATTCGCCGCGGTTTGCAGATCGCGTGGACGAGACCGCAACTTCGACGGGTCTTTCACGACGAAAAGAGCTTGGGATCAACATCCTATCGCGCGCAGCTGCGTGACACGAGCACTTCACTGGCAGGCTCGAACGACATTCAATTCTTTGTACAATTCCTGATCGTGGGATAAATTAAGACGTGATTCTATGGATTTATTAAAGAAAAGTTTCCATCGGATAAACCAATTAGATAGTAAAACTTCTAAGATATATTAGGCTCCAATATTATAGAGATTAGGAATAATAAGAAATCAAAAAGGCAATGTGTGCCAGTTACCGACTATCTGGTAAAAAGCGTGTATTTCAAAAATGTTTACACAATTTTATTTATAAACTTTTTTGAAATACATGTTTTTGTACCAAATATCCGGTAACTGGCTTCCATTGTCTTCTTTAATTTGCTTTATTATTCCCAATTAAGATAGTGTTTCCGATCGTTAATTTGTTCGATTACGTTTCCCGATTTATGGATATGTCCGACGAAATGCAATTACCGATGAAATTTGGTTGAAAAACCGATCGTATTTTCCAGCGGATGTATTGTACAATTTAATCGGACATTTCTCTCAGTATAAGATTCGCGCTTCGCCTCGTCCGTTATAAAGCCAACTTGCAGCTTACTGTTAATAATTAAAACTCGTCATTATTAATGCATTACGACGCAAGGCGTGCCGAGTGCGAAGAGGCTCTTCGTGAAAAGTTGGAGATTCTTCGGCGGACAGACACGTGAGTCACTCCGCTTGGTACCACCTACATCGCGCGACGTTGAAGATAACAGCGGCCTCCGCGACTCTTTCGCGAGGCGTACGCCGTTCATCCTCGATTTGAAGCCCAAAGATGAAAGCCACGCATTACACGCGATGATCTCTCGACAAGATAAGAGATGCATCCCATTCTTTAGAGCGTCATACATCCCTCATGATGTATGCGTTTCGCCGGTGGGTGCCCAAGAGTGCTCTCCACGGTAATACGCCCTGCCAACGGAAGACAGTCAGAACTCGAGGCTATCGTGGAAGATTGCAGTCTTTATTAGCCACGGAATAACCGACATTTTGCGAGTTTCCTTTTTTCGACCGGCCGACCGACCGGACAAAGCAGATAGAAGTCCCGCGGCAATCCTACGGCTTCCAAGCAACAGCGTAGAATCCACAAAAATGCATAAATAACTCCACTTGTCTTTGTTATTCTCGGCTCGCTCTTTCCTGTACTTAAGGGGCTGCTGGAATGATTCTACACCTTTTGCACCTTTTGCATCTAGAACTGTCAATTCATGAAAACATTTGTGTAATATACAAATTATGTTTTTTATGTACAGACCGACAGTGTCCCACTATATTCCCACTATTCACTCAAGTAACTTATTTGAGTGAATAAATTTTTTTGTTAGGCCTCTAAACTTAATTTCAATGATACCATGCTGTTCTCTGATCTGATTCGAATAGTGGAACACTTTTAATCTGTACACATAAGCCACTTTCGTCATTTTACTGTGACCACGCGTGGAAAATGGATAATTTATTCGCCCGAGAATTATCTAGAGTGACCATCCACGGGACATATGTGTGTCCAGTTGGTTGCAGTTCTGTACCGTCGATTCACGTCACAGAAGCTTAAACGGTCGGAGGTAATAATGGAAAATGCAATCCGCCAGAAATAGCATTCTAATTTAATTACGCTTTCGCGGGTGTAGGAAACGCACGACGAATATTTCGCGCATAATGCAAAATGTTAAATGCGAATTAGCGTTGGTGAAATTATCGCGAGCGGGCGCGTTTCGTTTTAGCAATCATTTTAACGAGATACTTTAATTTGACAAATCAAATTCACGCGCACTCGCGACGTCAATCGCGTTACTATGTGTTTCAATCAATTTCGCAATAAAATCGTTTTCAAGTGAAACTCACGGGAGGCAAAATCAATACTCCGTCCCTTCGCGGCGGAAGCAGCACGAGATGTATTGTCTAAACAACAATGCGATTGTTATCGACATTCGATATATCAAACGCAATCATATTGGGTCAATAGGATATCAACGTATACATTGACTAAACCATTCCCGCGTTTTGGAACATGTATGCCACGCGTTCTTATTGGTATGGTACACGCGCACTGAGAAAACTATTCTGGCCTATCTGATCGGATAATCAATTACATATTAACCAACGGATATGTTCAATTAAATTGTATATCCGATGAAAAATATAATCGGTCTTTTTTTGTTCGATTAAATTTCATCGGTGACTGCACATTCATTGGATAAATTTCATCAAATATATCCGTGATTTAATCGGAAAACTTAATCAGAAAAACCAATGGTTAGTTTTTTTAATCGATTCTTCCAATGGACATTGTTCTCAGTGCGGGATCGTATTCCGAAGCGTTCGATTTAAAATTCTCCGGACGGGTCAACGTTTCCAAAATTGTGAGAGGGCTCGTGATAAAGGCGCAAAGATTATTCTCGCCCGTGTGATAGCCGGTTATCCGTTTACGGCGCGAATATATCACGGCGGACTCTCCCACGCGAGCGCAAGGCCGACGCGAAGCGGATCGCCCGAGTCGGACGAGTCCCGGCGCAACGACGACGGACTCTCGATATCGATAAAATGATAATTCCGCCGTTCGTCGAGCGGAAGGCAACGGTTGGCGAGGCACCGTGAGAGAAAGAGCTCACGACTTCGCCACGGCTCTTTTCGAGGGGGTAACACTTGAGGAACGGTACATAGCCGAAGGGTAACGCTCGCTCTCCCACTGCCGCTGCCGCCGCCGCCGATGCGAAAAAGAGAAACCGGGAGGGAATAAGGATCGGGCAAGATGCCGCAGAAACTGAATCTGCCTACTGTTCTCTTATTGGATCCTGCTCCAACCGCGAACCGCATCGGCACCGCAAACGCCAGCAAAAAAGGACTTGCGCGTCCGCGGACCGGCGAATCGCCATTAAGTCCTCGGCGAGAAACTTCATTATGCAAACGCGCAGTTTCTATTCTCCGACTCCGTTCTCTCCGCTTGTACCGAAGAAAGGCCACCCTTTTAACTGTGATAAGTAGCGATGCGTCTGCGAAAAATTTGAAACAAAATGCTCCATTCTGACTTTTTTAATCTGCTGCGTGCAAAAGATGAACGCGGATGGGTGTTTCATGTGCCTGCTGCAAAATTAAATTTGCCGAATTATGGCTACTTTTGTGTGTAACTAACATTTAGAAATAGATAACACTTCAGAGTATCTATTATAGTATGTTATAAATTTAATAATGAGAAATATGTGCTTGAATTAGACTTTCAACCTAGACTCTTCTTTACTTTTCATAATTAGATTCTTGACATCTTGCTCATAAAATTGCAGTTTTATTTTTTAAGTACACACGCTGAATTACATACATATACAAGTGCAACTAAAATTTAAAAAATGATAATAGTACGGTGCTAATTATAAATTTAATCATGCAAAATGTGCCCGAATTAAATTATAATTATTCTTTTTATTTTTCGCAATTAAATTTTTGACAGCTTGCGTATAAAATTGCAGTTTCATTGTTTAAGTACACACGCCGAATTAAAAACGTATGCAACTAAAATTTAAAAAAGATAATAGTGCGGTGCTAATCATAAATTAAATAATACAAAATGTGCCCGAATTAGAATTATGGTGATTTCTTGTTATTTTTCACAATTAGATTTTTGAATGATTGAATAAAAAATTCGATGCTTTTAAAAACTCGGCACATGCCGAGTTAGATGAGTGTATAGAATTTAACGTACGTGACTAGATTTACCGTAAATTGCAAGTCCTGCGTTGGAAGAGATAGAGCGTTATCCTTCTCGCATCCGTATTCAGTCACAACGAATTGGAATCGCGTGGCCGACCTCCCGACAAATTATTTCGTGCAGCCGGAAGGCGTGTTTCAGATTATGGTAATGCGGCTCTCTCAGTTTCGAATCGGGCAACTGTTGAATCACCGCGAGGAAACGAAATTCTAATTTATAGTTGTTAGATAATAAATGAGTTTAAAGCGGGGCGAGCGAGCTCTCTTGCGCGGAAATAAAGAACCCTTGGGAGAAAGCGCGAACCCAACAACGTCGTCCTAAGCCGTGAGAAATGTTCAGTTAAGGCTCAGTTTGACGAAATTTATCTCACTTTCGCAATGCACTCGGGCATTATTCCGACAAATACTTTATATTCAATAGAACCTATTAGCACAAGCTCGATAGATAAATGCCAAGGTGTGTGAAATCGGCGTGTGTACCAGCCCGTACTTTCCTGTCTCTCGATTTGTCAATCGTCATGCTTTTCCCGCGTTCAAAAACTCCACGTCGTATTCATGTGGATTAGCATTAAAAAAACAGTTGTCCGCTCAGTTTATTTGCACGCGTAAACGGCGCGTAAAGAAACATGTCGGACGTTCCACAACGTCCGCGCGTAGACGCCCAATGCTAAATCCCGTTAGGCCGTCGTACGCGTTCATCCGCGACTGCGAAAAAATCCGCGTGATTACACGTGCGCGCACGCGGCAACGCGCGTCGCGCATAATGAAGGAGCGGGCGCATCGTCTCCGAGACGCGACGCGGACGCGACGCGACGCGTCCGTTACATCATTTATCTCGCGGAAATCGTAGGACTCGCGACTCGAAATAGCCAGCGCACGCAACAACACATGTCCCGCATGCGAATAAGGGCCTGAGCAGAAAGATTAATATTATTACAATTCCGTCTAGTCGGAAGTCGCAGAAAAATTGTCGCATAAAAAATTGTCGTAGACGTATGCCGCCTTGCGATGTGATAAATGCGACATACGTCTACGACAATTTTTTGTGCGTTGACTCCCGACACAGATTTACGTCTTACGACGGAATCGCAAACAGTGACGATAATATTTCTGCTTAGGCCCTAAATCTGTCTTAGTCGTAAACGTAAGGCAAGGTAAAAAAACAGAAGTCGCAAAAGTGTGTTATATACGACTTACGTCTACGACTAAGACAGAGTTAGGGCCTGAGCAGAAAGATTGTTGTAACCGTTTACGATTCTGTCGGAAGACTGAAGTCAGTGTCGGAAGTTAACGCACGAGGAATTGTCGTAGGCGTATGTCGCCTTGCGATGCGATAAATACGACATACGTCTACGACAATTTTATGTGCGTTGACTCCTGACATCGACTTACGTCTTACGACGGAATGACAAACCCTTACGACAATATTTCTGCTCAGACTAAGTCTGTCTTAGTCGTAAACGTATAGCAAGGCAGAGAAAAACTTAAGTCTCGTATACACAAGACTTTCACGACTTAAATTTTCTCTGGGGCCTGAGCAGAAAGATTGTCGTAACCATTTACGATTCTGTCGTAAGACTCAAGTAGGTGTCGGAAGTCAACGCACAAAAAATTGTCGTAGACGTATGTCGCCTTGCGTTGCGATGTTTACGATCTATTTCTCGAGTAAAATTTTCCCTATAGAAAATATTTTGAAACTTAAACCTGAATTTAAATGCGCGTTCCTAAACTCATTAAAACAAGTGTTGCAACCATTCTGTCCATCACTGTTCAATGTATAATATACAATTTATTCACTTGCACATATTTTTTAAACGTATTTATTGACTACAAAAGTTTCTAGACGCACGCGCCTGTAACCCGTGTGACACGTAAGCGCGAGTCGCGTGCACGCGTGCGAAATCTGGAAACATGGATATCGGCGGGAATTGACCCGGGCGGGAATTGACGAGGAAGCGAGGGAGAAATTGTATTACCGTTGCCCGCGTTATCGTTTTATTTAAATATTTACGATACGTGCTATAATTGTGGAAAGTTCGTCGTCGTCGAACGGGATAAGAAGTCGCGCTTTGACGTACGGTTATCGCGGTAAGAAACTCGCTCTTCCTCGTCACGAGTAGGTTGATTGAATATCAGTTTACGTCAAAGATGTCAAATGCGTAATTATACAGGATGTTTCAAACATAACTGGCACCCTCCGAAAACTGCGAAATACGAGACAAGCTGACGACAGCTGAAATTACAGCTGGTAGAGGTTCCGAAACCTCGGCTTTTTACAACAGAAATTCGCTAAATTCCTCGGATTAAGCCAAAAATCTTCTCTGTACGGTTTTCTTTTACAGGGTCGGCTAGCGGTGTTTTCGCACCTTTGAAACATCCGGTACGCGAACGCGAATATATTACATTCCGCCCGTCTTTGCGAACGCGTTGCCTGATAATGAATCTTGGTAGAGAAAAGCCGCCTGCCTTTATGACGTTCTAGTCGATTAAGCGCGATGTAATCGCAGCTGCCCGCTGGCAGACACGCGTTTCCTGCGTCTCTTCCTTCGCGCGCGGCCGGGATCGGCAACGGCGACGTAATCCAATTTGATGGTGACAGCGTCTTCGCGCGATTCTGTCCGGCCGGAGTTGTCCTTTTCCTCTGCACCGCGTTGTGTCATCGCCGATATATTACTACTTGAGAGAGAAAGAGAAAGAGAGAACTATCGACATTTCTGCCTCTCAATATTTATCCCTGTACACTCGCGGAAAAGATATCCGGTTACAATGCGACTACATTTCGGTCTACAATATCACAAAAGATCGATATAGCGGACAATCATATTTATTAAAAAAATATGAAAATTTTAAGTGAAAAATTTTTAAGAAATAAAGAGCAAAAAATGCTTGTTCGTGCGTTACAATCGCATCGAGATAAGATTTATTTTAAACGCAAGAATATACGAGTACACACCGAGAAGATTTTCTTCTAAAATTTATTCTGAAAATCATATAATCGTGGAGCAAGACGGCATCTCGAACAATTTTATGAGAGTTTTTTCAAGTTTTACTTAATTATTCTTGTTAATATACATTTTACGAGGAAAATTTCAAAGAACTCATAAAGTTGTTCAAAATGCCATGTCGTTTCACGATTACATGATTTTCAGGGAAAATTTCAAGATAAAATTCTCTCCGTGCAAGCTTAAATTTATATATGTTAAATTATTCTTATTTCAATCTTATTTAATTCGAGGGAGAGAGAGAGAGAAGATGCGATAAAAAAATTTTAATATGCCAAGAATATTTTCTTATTATCAGAAATCCTTTCTGAGCGAGTGACACGAGAGAGAGAGAGAGAGAGAGTGGCACGAAAACTCGATTAGATACAGCATTATTATTGAATCTTCATTATTATGAAATCTTTTTTTCATAAAAAGAAATTTCCAGAGAAACTCTAACGCAACGTTGGTTCGCTGTTCGATCACTCATAGATATCGAAAAACTTGTGTTAAATTCAAGCATTCTCCCCCCCCCCCTCCCGTCGTCGCTCGTTAATGGCGCGTAGCGTAGCTGTAATAAACACGTGGATGTTAATGAGATATGGTCGTAATTTACAGGGCGCTGTATAAGTCGCGACGGTATGCGAAAACGATGCTAGGCGTGGCAACCAGAGGCGCGGACCCGGAGTGATCGTTCGCCAACGGGAATCCTGAGCGCGGAATGATAAGACTCTCCGCAAACGGTCCAGATTCGCGCGTGTACTCGCTACGTTACGGCCACCGGGATGGCAACTCGTTTGAAACGGAACGAAAGCGACGAGGTTGTCGGTGTTGTCGTCCACGAGGTGGTTTCGCTCTAAAGTGGCTCTATTACCAGTTTTACGTAACGATACGCGTGCTGCGAATCGCGAGTACTCGGGATTTCTATGAGGCGAAAGAGGCCTCGGCTTGCCGTTTAAATTCTTAAATATTTATAACTCTACGTCAAAACAGCCGTTTTTGGCACATCTAAAAATGTGAAAAACGAGCGAAATCGCCTGTGGAAAAATAAATAGTTGCAGAAATGCGATACAACTTTCATAAATTATTCTCTTGACATAGTTTCGTGAAAAATCCCGATGAAAGTGATATGCGTGCGCGCCTACAAAAGCATGATGCATAAAGAGGCGCGTGAAAGATAACGACTCACAATACCGTCCGAATCGTAACGCGTCGAGGGAAAGATCGCGGAGATTATTATGCGGAGCGCCCGTTCTCCAAGTCGCGGCCATTCTGTCGTTCCGAACAACAACTAAATGAAACGAGATTTATCATTCGTTAATGTCACGTTGATGGTCCAGAAACGCCGGTGTTAACTGGGTCGTGTAACACGTGCGCGTTACTCCAAATTGGTAGATGAACGTGTCACGCGCAAATTGGACCGTGATACAACGCGATAAGTCATGCCGGCGGAAGTGCAACGTTGCATGGTCGGCCAGACGCGTTTCGACCTTCAAATACATACGTGCAACCGCAATCGTGTAACTAGTTTATTCCGAATCGATATTTGCCGGCAGTAATAAACAACATCGGAAAGTGCTATCATTGTGAATATGAAAGAAGAAAAGTCCAGATATGAGAGAGAGAGAGAGAGAGAGAGAGAGAGAGAATCAGAATAATTATTTATTATATACTCTGTAACAACTTAAAAGTTTTGTAGAGATTAGAAAGGTCGAAAGTAGTGTTCCAGAAATTTTAACACCCTGTATATGATTACCCTTATAGAAAGAATAAATAGAGAATGTCGTGTGACAATCGTTCACGTATCTACATCAGGAACGTACATTTCTGATGAAAGATAACTGGGACAAGATTGCACATACTCTAAAAGCACTTAAGATAAGCTACCTAGAGAAACAATCTTTTCCTGAAACTTTCCTGAAAGATGAAATAGTTTAACCCTGTAAAACAAGAGAGAGAACACACCTGGATCGCAGGGGTAGTTTT
Organism: Vollenhovia emeryi; assembly: GCF_000949405.1. Lineage (NCBI taxonomy): Eukaryota > Metazoa > Arthropoda > Insecta > Hymenoptera > Formicidae > Vollenhovia > Vollenhovia emeryi. Next base: position 493,352 of record NW_011967212.1, on the reverse strand, counting down.
CCAAGCTTTGAGTGAGCTATGCACACGACACGATCAAACAGTCAAACAATCAGTAGTTATTAGAGTAAGTTTAAGTATTTATTGTGAGAAAAGAGTGAGATAAATCAAGTCTTTTTCGGAGATATAATAATTTTCGCGAATCTTACCATTAAAGTACACGCAAATTGTTTTCTCATTGTTAGACACCATCTATAATTTTACTTTTAAACTGTAATACAAAGTTGCTTCCGCGAGAGCCAAAAAATGTCCAAGTCATTACTCTCGATGGAGCCCCGTGCGATTTTCCTCATTGCCATTACCTGTGATTTACGATCGTGCTTATCGAAATGTCGTATCAAAATTTGTCACCCCTGAAGAAAAAGAAGACGACGCGAGCCTCCGATGTAAACACGACCGAATGAGAGAAAGAGCCCCGCGTGGATGCAGATGAGAGAACAAGATGTACCGCAAGTTCGTCGAGAATGATAGCCCGTCACGGCTGCTGCTTGATAGTCTGACCTCATGCCACGGGGCCACGGTGGTATATTTACCACCTGGAAGTACTTAGAAAGGGCTTCTCATCCGCGTGTTTTAATGGTCTATTATTGGACGGTCTATTGAAGGGAATGCTTGAGCGTGGACCGCCACGCCTGTCGCGCGAAAATTACGGGATAGCATAACAATGGTACATAAAACGCACGGCAACAAATTAACCTGGGTCGTGGTAACTTTGACTTGCGTTTTAATCTTTTCAATGCAAATTATACGGCGCAATTAAAATTCAAAGGATCCCTCGGACGCGGCAAACCGAGCCAGGATCGCTCATTACGCAGGACCACAATCGTTTCCACTTTTCATCAGCAAGCAGCATAATTCAAGAAAAATTTAATTAAAATTTTTTAATTATAATATCATCTATCTAATTATAATCATAATTTCTCATTACATATAATATAATACTTAATTTATTCTGATTCTCACATTAATTTCCTACACTGTGTGAGAGAATTTTCTCTCAAAATTTATCACGAAAACCATGCCATTGTGAGGCAACGTGGCATTTCGAAGAATTTTATAAGAGTTTTTTCTTGTTAGTATACATTTTACTATATAGTAGAATGTATGGTAAAATTTCAAAAAACTGCCATGCAGTTCCTCAAAATGCCACGTTGTCCCACGATTCGATGATTTTCGGAGTAAATTTTAACAGAAAATTCACGTGTTATGATAACAAAAAGATCTAGAAATACATATTTCTCAGATAAACAAATTAAAACGTTGGCTTTATAACACCTTGCGCTTACTTCGGTTTCAATCTTTCGAGCAGAAAAAGCCAAAGTAGAACAGACCCGGAAAAGACCTTTCAAACAGGCCGCCACACGGAATCGATACTGAACGACGGCGGCGCTCGTGAGTTTCGTGCCACGCCGATTACGCAACTACTAACACGTGCCGCCGTGCCGCGTAATACTTTGTCTTCGCTTCTACTTTAATCCGATCGCTCAAGAAAATAACTAGATACATGCGTTGTATGCGCGCAGGAATATATGCGCGCTAAATCGAGTGCCGAGTATTTTGTGACGTTTGTATCGAGTAAAATACAGCTTGGAGTCCTCGAGCAAGCAGCATCGACTGATCCAATGACTGCAGCCATCTGTTCGCCAGCACGAGAGCCTCGCGCATGCGTGAAAGAGTGAGCATCAGTGTAGTATAGATACAACAGATTTTAAGCGTGCTAGGACCTTATTGCGAATTCGGTTGCACGGCTAAGACTTGTTTACAGTCAATTCTTATATTTAAGGGTCGTCTTAAAATCTCTTAAAATATTTCTTAGCCAGTAAAATAACTTGTACAGCATCCATACGGATCATTTTTGGCTAAATGCTCTTTGAATGTGTACTTAAGACATAGTTAAATATAAGAATTGAGTACAAACAAGCCTCAGTGCGCACCACCCTTGGGAAAATTTACTTTAAATGAAATTGAAGTTTTTTAAAGTAATCTTTCAAATCTAAGAGTTTACTTAAAGAAATTAAAAGTTTACTTACGAAATTTTTAAGTAATTTTGGACAATTAAAGTAATTTTTAGTTAGCCAAGCCTGTCGAAGTTCCCACTAGAGGGCCGCGCGGCATAACACTTTCTCGTAAGAAGAAACCCGCGCGCGATATTATAAGTTATACTGCATACTTTTCACAATTCTTTTAAATTCTTCAGGTACGTTTAAAGTGTCCAAATTTATTTTTCATATTTTTTATTTTTTTTAAGTGAAATTTTAAGGTTTTCTAAGGTATATTTTCCTAACGGCAGTGCAAACAATCGAATTCGCTATTAGAAATCTTGCCCAGATAATCGTAATTTTTGCTTACACAAATATTTATCAGCGACACTCGCAGAATTATTAACACCGACGAAGATAAAGTGGATAAGAACTAATTACAGACGTATACTTGCTCTTATTCGATTGTTATCTACAACGGAAGTGTTAATTAAATGCCACGAACGCGCGTCGAGTCAGTTTAAATTAGCAATGCAATTCTTTCGATGTTTTTGCAGCAATAAGGAAAAATTAGATCAGAGGGTTATCGCGTTGATCGTAATTCGCAACTCGAACGAGAGCGCGATTCGATCTGTATTCCGATTGTCTCTGACTATTATCGATCAGTATCTACTTTCCACTGCCGCTTAAAAGAATAAGTGCGCGAAGATCTGCATTAGAAATGCAAAGTAAAGGGGGAAAGGGCTACTGTTTTATTCCTTATCCTGTAATAATTGATTTGTGTATTTCTATATTTTTACTTTTATATATTACGATAAAATCTTAATTTATTCTCTCACTTTTATCAATGAAATTTAAAAGTGTACTAAAAATGCTGAAACATTTACTAATTATTTGAGTCCATCTTCCCCTTTAATTTGCATTGCGTTAAACGCGCTTAATTTTCTTTTGATCTCGAATGAATGTCGCGTTTGTCGGGCAACGTTCCGCGACGCAGCATTCCCCTCCCCCCCCCCCTCCGAGGGAATCATTGACAAAAAATGACAAACCGACCGACAAGTTGCGTGAATAACGGCGCGTCAAACTGGCAATTCGACTGCGCACAATTGTGACAGCCATCGCTCAAAGTATTCCTGGAACTTCGCGACTACCTCGATGAAGCAATCAGAACCGCATAGCGGCGAATTCACGCACGCTGATGTGCAAAAGTTGACGCGCGCGCGCCATCAATTACGTTGTTACTCATTCCGCACCGACGCGAACAGGCGTAAAAGACAGAAACGCTAACGTTACACCGCGGGACACGATCGCTTCCATCCGTGCGATCGTACTGAACCTCGTTAACCTTGACATTTTCAGCGACTCTCTTGCACGCGCGTTTATTTTAGAAAGGCAGAACGACATACACCGTGACGAATTCCTACCCTGCGGGTCGATAAGCGATACTATTGAGTACGACGCGATTACTTCTATCATCGTCTATTTATGTGCGGACTCGCCCAGAAGTTCCTCTTTCCAACCGCACGTCTTTAGGCTGACGTGAGCGTACGTTCTCCTTCGATGACTAAAATTTTACTCATTCCTCCCCGCTACCTTGTTTCCCCCCGTTGAATTTTTCAATACTCGCATTACGGTAAAATTAGCTGAAGAGGAGAAGACTTTTTAATATCAGATCGTCACGATTATGGAAAGATAACTCGTCAATTTTTTTTAGACTTCTGATCTGATTCGAGGATTATTGTCAGATCTCGCGTGACGATGTTTGTGGTATAAATATTTTACCGAAATTTTCCCTGTGACATTAATCAATAAAAGAAGGGAGAATGTTATGTTTGATGGCCAAACATCTTAGGTATTGTATAATAAGGCCCGTAATCACGCTTGATGCTTCCATATGTTAATCCGCTCTGCTTTTTGTGGTTTTTAATGAAAAATTACTCGCCTTGATGGATTTATTTTTTTATTAATTTTATTAGTAAAACTTAAATTTTTGCACAGTTTGTTTATAACTTTAGATCAACGGAGATCGCGCAGATGTGATCGCGGGATCGATCGGTGAAATGCAATCGCGAATTATCGTCAACCTGCGCATCGAACGGGGAATACCGTTCGCCACGAGGAATGCAAATCTCTGGACGAAGATATTCCAGACGCAGAAGAAGAAGAAACCGCTGGCATCAGAGGTCAGTGTGCCTCCCGGTTTCTCACGAATTAATCCGGCCGCTCCCCTAATTATCTCACGCGTTGTGTTTTTTTTTTATCGGTCCGAAGGAGATCTTTTCTCAGGGGACCCGTGCACACTTTCCCCAGACACTTTCTTACGTAACAATACACGCTCGTGTTACACTTGGCGTGTTTCCATTCCCGTGGCACCGCGCGATCGTACGGCCGTGATAAACTCGCAAATCTTCCCAGTCGAACAAACCCCCCCCCCCCAGAATCCATCGTTTCGAACATAATATACTGTGTATTCCACCGAGCGATTGCGCAAATTGCAAATTACCTCCCGAGCGCTGTTACCGTCTTGGATCAGACTTGCGGTGTACAATTTATCCGCAGAAGCCGGTGACTCTCGATTTATATTTCCATTTTCATTTCTCGAAATGTGGAAAACTTGCCGATTCTCGCGGTTTTATCAGTAAAGATAGCTGTCGGGTATCTCTTAATTATTGTATCCCTGGTGGAGCAATATGTTGGCGCAATATTGGGAAATACGTGAATCTAATATTCCCAGCATTGGTCCAATATTGTAAGATGGACGCCAATACGTCTATTTAGCAATTGTCTTATATTGAACCAATATTCATGTTATATTGCTAAATATTGGCCAATGCATTTCCTATAGAAATCTAACGTTATATATAATAATTATTATCGTGCAATATTTGCATTCATTTCGTGACCAATATTGGCTTTACATTAGGAAATATTGGCCAACGCACTTCCAATAACCACCCTTACGAAAAAGTTACGAAATAATTACTAGAAAATTACTGTATGTCAGTAATTGAATAATTAGAATTTATTGATGTACAGTAATTTTCTAGCAATTATTTCGTTGCTTTTCCGTAAGGGCAATATTTACGGGTAATGTTTTATAGTCAATGCACACTGTGCTACTAGAGACTTGGTTAAAAGTTATTTCAGTCTGCGCCGCAAGAGAAATTTTTATATACAATTATTACGCTCTCGTGATCGCGAACTCCAAATCTTCGTAGAGTATCCGTTGCGATTTTTTCCTCCCCTTTCTTAAATATCGGATAATTTTAGAATCTTACTTTACTACGGTGCAAAGTTACTCCCGCCGGTGCAATTTAATCCCCGTCCTGCGGTAACGTGAAACTGCAAATATACAAGTAATATGATCGTGTTGAGAAACGACATTATAGCAACCGGCTGGTCGTTTCCGAGTGGCAGGCTCGGGTTTTTAAAATCTCCCCCCCCCCCACCCCTCCCCCGGTTTGATACTTTCATTGCGACGGGTTAATTTCTTCTATACACACGGAAAGCCGGAAGGGCCAGCCGCTTGACGGCGGTGTTAACGAGTCGACGCGGTCGAGGAAGAGACGTCGTAACGGGATGTAACGGTCGCGACTTTGTCCTGCATGCTCGCGATGATCCCCGAGGAATATTTCCTCGATCAGTCAGCGTGTACAAAGTGGCCCGGCGTGATTGCGCTATCCGCAACGCAGGTCCTAACGAGCTACCTGTTGCAAAGCGGCGAGCCCCCCTGGACCTCGTACTTCGTCCGATATGCCGACGTGGTGAACGATCAGCGGGGAATGTCACACTTCAATTGGCCGGCGGGCGGCAGCAATTACCACGTACTTAGGACCGGCTGCTTCCCGTACATCAAGTATCACTGCAGCAAACGGCCGGCGCAGGATCTCAGTGGCGAGGACAGATTCTTCAAGGCGATCAAGATATTGAACCTTGGTAGGTTGCGCCGGGTAGCCGGACGCTCGCGAAGAAAAGGAGCCCGCGTTCGGGAAGGCGGCCTTGTTCATTTACGCCGCTCGGACGCGATAAACCGGCGAGCTCGTAAATCCTATAATTACCGCGAACGCGAGATGTCACGGGATTCGCGATATTAATTTTAACGAGATTCCTCGAGCGCTTTGGAATCTCTAAGGGCTATCGCTTTAACGAAAACGCCGAGGCGTATCGACGATTTTCTTTTTATTCGTTGGCGATTAAAAGCGAGAGTAACGACGAAGGTAGAATAGTCCGGAGAGAATTCAGTCGAATAAACTCGAGCTCTAGGAGACACTTAATGTTCTCAGAGTCTCAATTCGAGAAATAAGACCAAGAACCTCGTCGCCGGGGCCAACAATAAGATCGAGAGTTCTGAGACACCTTGTAAATTCGCAGCTATCGCCCCGGCTGATTAATTGAATTCAGTCCGTATATCTAAAGCAATGATCGGAACAAGGCGTCGCGACAGAAACCGCGCGTATCGCCGGGCGGTCTTAGTCGGCTCAATTTCCGAGAGGGAAACGTGGGACGACGATCACGACGACGACGTCGTCCTTCCACGGCCAACGTCTCGTGCCATTGAGTGCTCTACCGATCTGGAATTAGCCACGGCGAACGGGTTCAGCAATGCGACGACTCGATAATCCCCCTTTCCGACTTGTTGCCTCCTCACGCTTGTTCGATGGTACACCAGGTATCCCCACCCTGATGTACGGGCTGGCCGCGACACAGCTCATCCGACACCGCGAGATCGCGAGGACGCCTCGGGGTGACGTGACGATCTACTTCTTGCTACCGGAGGACAAAGGCTCGCAGTACTGAGGTCTGCACCCTGCGACGCTAATCTGCGCCGGGTCTTGCGTCACGGCCTTCCTCTGGAGATGACATTAACGGCAACGAAATACAGACCCATACCGGATGATCGTCGTTCCTTTTTTCAATGCCCCCCCCCCTCCCTCCCCCTCGTTACTCGTTATTCCGGCTTTTCAAGCGCCGAGATCGGAACGAAAAGGGACTCGAACGGCGTAAAAATCTCCCAGTTGCTGCGAACATTCTGTTTATCCGCGACAGACGGGATCATTAATTTTGTTAAATGAGAAGATGAAGAAATTGGAAGTGGCGACTCGGAATAGCATCTTTCGGAAAAATTTCTATAAATAACTACAAAAAAACTGACTTGAAATAGAAACTTGTAGAAATTTTTATATCTTCGTTGAAACATTATTTTTTTGTAAAAATATCTACGAAATAGTACCATAAATTATAATGTCCTCAAATGAAGAAATTATTGCAAGTGGTATTTCATGAAAATGGACAATTTTGTAAAAATTAGTACAAAACTTTACCAGTTAAAAAAATTTTAGAAACAAGAAAAGCTTAAAGAATTAAAATATTTGCTTACTTGTAAATTATTGCAAGAAATAACAAAAGTGTTCCAATTCTAGCATTTTTCTGTTGATTTTTATAACACTTTAAATTTACGTAGAATTTCTTAGATTCTGGTAGTTATATTTTATAGTTTTGTAGAATAATGTAGAATTATTTCCGGCAAGAAATAGCGAAGCTTTCGTCCATGAATTTTGTACTACTGATAATAATCGATTAGTAAAACACAGCACTCTTTCTAAAGTTGAAGAATCAATCCAAGTAATGAGTGACTGACAGCACTCATTCAAAAGTGAAATTTCACTTTACAGCGGACTGGCGACAATTTTTATTATTTTTTTCAAGTGAAATCTCACTTCAAAAGAGTAATTCCACTCAAAAAAATTGAGAGCAGATTTTGATACGCCATATCACGAATCTCGACTAAATGCAACCGCAAGTAGAAATTAAACTGGTAATGAAAACTCCCGATTTGCTTCATTATAAAAGCTGCTTCGTTCATCTTGGACTCTATGAATAGTGCGTACTAGTCTTCATCCATCACTCAATTAAAATCGCGAGGGCTCTCATCAGCGATGGTGCCAATCACGTTGATCACGTATGAATCCGCAGGCGATCGCGATAGTCTCTCGTCAGGCTTTGGGGGATCTGAACGCGAGGCTCTTTAGAAGCCTCGACGACGCGCCGATAACGCGAGGTCTCGTTAATGAGAACGGCCGCCGGCGATCCGTGCGTGGAGCAAGGTGCGAACGCACATAGTTAGAGCGGTTTTCTAATCGACTACTACTCGTGTTCCCTCCGCGGCCCGGTGATGCATTAACGTCGACTCGGCAAAGCGGTTCTCCGCCCCGAACCTGCTACCGTGCAAGATTGTGCACGTAACGCCGACGACGAGAGCCGTTGCTGTTGCCAATCATTGTTTGAACCCAGAATTTACGAGCGTGCGTGCTTAACGCCGTACATAATAATTCGGATTAAGTAGAATCGATGCGATCTATTACGGTCAACGAGGACAGATGCGAATCCTAACTCGAATTGATAGACCGCAAACGGCGCATTATCGCTTTAGCGTAGATCACTTGCACTTTGACAGTCACAGACGCGATAAATCGCAGGGCGTTCATGAGCCTTGTCAACCTGCGAGAATGTGCAAACTAAAATTCATAAAATATCTCATAAAATGCGTCCGTGATTTGCATTTTTCTTGTTAGACTTACAATTGATTTTTTATTAGAATAAAATGTATTTCTGTACATTTCTACTTTCCAAATTTCTGTAATTATACATTATTCTATTATAATTACACGTCAGCTTCGTAATCTAACGTCGTGCAATTTTTTCGCAATTATTTGCTACAGGTGTAAATGTTTTATAAATATTATAGAAAGAGAAAGATTTTATTGAAAGAAAACTTTAAACTTTTCACCGCATCTTATCGTATTTCTTTTCGACTCTAATGTTATACAATTTTATGCTTAATTAATTTGACTTTAATTTCTTCAAACATGAGATTAAGCTAATTAAATAAGATTTTAACCACGAGCAACACGTGATTGTGCACGATAGCCGCAACTATATGTAACGATGCCAGCTATTAATACTTTGCTATCGTTCGAACATTAATAATAATAAGTTATCGCGGCAGTTTCTGCAACCGTATCGAATCTGGAAACGAACGCGGTGAAAGTAAGTGCAGAAAACCAGCAGTGTGACCTGCGACTTTTTCGCGAGCGGATCAGGTTAAAAGCGCTATCAGCAGGTGCAGTGATATTTGGATCTTACGGAACCGGCGGCAGGTAAAAATTCGTCAGCGAACCGTGAAGTTACGCAATGACATTTCGAATTCTTTTCCCCCGCGACATTCCCGTAATTACGCTCGAAAGTTTCCGCCGTCTCGAACGCGAACGACGCTACCGTCGGTGACACAACGCACGTAGCTCTCCGGCTGGTCATTTATCACCCGATGATTACATCGTTAAACAAATGAAATAAATGAAAGCCGGATTAAAAGAGTATTAATTAGCCGTTGGCTTTCACATCGGCACCTTAATCGGACTTTCACCGATCCGTACCCTCGCGTTCTGCCATGGACGTCTTCGATCTTCCCGTTGCCTTTGCGAGACACGCACAATAACGTGTCTCGTTTCCCATTAACAAGGCGTAATCCGAGCAGTGTCACAAGAAGGCAAAAAACATCGAGTATACCGTATTATTTTCCTCCCAAGTATAAAAAGGGCTTTATCGTGAGATAAGAGCACTTGAGAAAAACGTAAAATATAGAACTGTTTTGAGATATGAAATACCTACATAGATGCTCGCTCGCATGTGCAAGATTCTTACTTGCAACGATATTTTTAAGTGTCTAATAAACTGCCTCGAGTCCAGGCTTGCTAGGATTAACAAAGTCCCGGTTGAATTTCATTGATAACGACGAAAATCCTGTGTTTCGCGCATATACAGGGTGTTATGTAATACCCGCCTCACCTCGTATTTTTGGATAGAGCGAACGAGACTGAGTCGAAAAATCCTGTACCATTTTGCAATTTTCGTAATAGTTAACGAGTCATTAATTATTAAAAATCGCTGTCTTAGCCCAGCCTAATGCTCAATTTAAGCTCGCGGCAAGACGCGGCCGTCCCGCGATCGGCGTTGCTACACTGAGAGAAAAAAAAATAGTCATTTTTGGAGCCAACCATATTTTTGGTTTAGACAACCAATATTGTGGTTATGAGAACTATCACATTGTTAGGTCAACCATAATTTACGTTGGAGGAATTATAAAAAATATGGTTGGCTCCAAAAATGACTATTTTTTCTCTCAGTGTACACTGAAAAAAATTTCTGGTTGAATATGGACGAATCAGATAATTCCTTTAGGATTTACCAGAATTCCTGTAATCCTACAGAAATTCTGGTAAATCCTAAAGGAATTCTGGTAAATCCTAAAGGAATTATCTGATTCGTCCATATTCAACCAGAAATTTTTTTTCAGTGTAGGAACACGGAGAATTGTTTATGACACACGGCAACGGTTATGTATAATAAACAACTTCCCGCGCGCCTAGCAATGCCAATCGCGGGACGGCCGCATCTCGCCGCGCGTCTAGCAACGCCAATCGCGGGACGGCCGCATCTCACCGCGCGCTTGAATTGGGCGGTAGGCCGGGCTAAAACAGCGATTTTTAATAATTAATAACTCGATAACTATTGCAACAACTGCAAAATGGTAAAGGATTTTTTTACTCAGTCTAGTCCGCTCTATCCGTAAATAAGAGGTGAGGCGGATATTACATAACACTCAGTATAAATGAATGTAAATTGTGCAACTCGACTACTGATAAAAAAAATTGCTTGAAAAATGAGCCACTGAAAAAAGTGATCTTGCAGCAACCACTTTCTAGGTGCAAAAAAATAACTGAGATACATAAATGAATAGCCAATGCTGCGAGATCGCATATGTTTTGTATTTAAACAATGTAAATAACAGAAACAGAATTTCTATCTCAACTGTTAGCGAAAGATAGGAAGAATATAGTGATAAATTTTTGTTGCGACACCTAGAAATCTCGCTGCGTTAGTAAGATATTTTTTTTGAGTGAGCGATACAGTTCTAATTCACGCTTTTCTTCACTAAAACAGTCCTAAAATTAAGTCTCTTGCGCCGATTAACCTTTATCTCTCAAAACGAGTCTCGCGGACCAGTGCACTCGGGCGTGACGATTATCAGTCGATTCAATTCGCGGAATTACCCGAGTGTCCGGCGCGCGTTAAGCGTACAATTCTGTATCTAGAAGATAACACAATTTTCCTAGACAGTTTAAAGTTTCACAGCGCCAGATCGGTTGGGCGCACTCTCGGGTTCCTCGCTCCGGGTGATCCTCTTGGAAAGGAGTTAGGACGACCGGGAAGGAACGGAAGACGAAGAAAGGGGAGAGAAAGAGGGACAGGGGGCAAGGTGGAAATTTTACGAAGCTCGTTAAGAACGTTGTGGAAGGCTAGTTATGCTGATTAGATCGAGTTCACATATCGAGAATGTGCAACTGCACATATTAATGGTGTCATCTCGGCGCGCGTAAGGAGTGCGCGTTTCTGTCAAACCGATATGTCCGGTGCCGTAGGAGTCGCTCGGAAAGAACGACGGTTTCTCGTTTTCGCGGAATAAGATGATAGCGATAACGATAAGGGTTTAGCCAAACGCCTCGCCACGCAGGCGCAGTCGCGCTAAATAACGTCGCGTAACGACAAAAGGCAGGATAATTGACAGGAACGAAGGGGCCCCGATTGCGGGCGTATTATTTCCCGCGGTTTCGCTTCCGGTGCGTTGTCCTTTCTGGAGCAATGTCGCAAATATTGGAGTGGATTTTGTGCGATTATTTTTATGCAATAATATTACAAGTGCTTTCAAATACAATATTAAATAATATGCTCTGGATCTTAAATTATGTCTGTTACACATTATATTATATATATTGAATTTAATCTCATTGTCCAATTGCAGCTTTTGTTATTTTTGTGTTTATATTACCGAGAGCTTAATTTTATTTCGCTTTTCCTCGTAAAGGAAGCTGTGTTTTCGTGTAAAGATTTTTTTTCGAGAAATCAATGCCAATGTGATCGGAATGTTTATATTTATAATAATTTAATTTAATATCCATATTCTATACAAAACGTCTGCTAAACAAGTAACGCAATGTTAAACTTCTTTTTCTTGTTACTATTTTTCTCGTTACAAAAGAAATAATTGCATTTTTTAATATTATTATGACACATGCGCACAGTACAAAACGTACGGTCATTTTAATTGTTTACATCCGAAAGAAGAATAATATAAATTATTCTTGCATAAAAAACGTTTACAACCAGTTCTTTTTCGTTGCTAGATTTAGTATCAAAGTAGCACGCGTGTTATACAATTCCAGCGTCCGTAACCATCGCGAGATGAGCTCTCAGAGCAGCATATCTGCATCACGCGCAATTAATTTCGCGCAAGATTCACGAGCGCGCTATATTTGCATGTTCCGATGACCGTGGCGCTATTCTAAAGATAGTATCTGCTCGTAACCAGGAACCCACAGCGATATTAAACGCTTCAACAGGCTTCGATCGGCGATGCATAAAATTCGCGAGGTAAAAACCGCGAAAGCCATCACGTATCGTGAATGTAACACGGTCCGACGTTTACAAATCGCTGACATTAGTGCTTGGTTTTAGGTAACTTGGGGGAGATTTTTGGCAAGTAAAAAAAGCGAATGAGTATCGAGTCCAATTTTCGTGACATAATACGAATTGAAAATTCTCTTTCTCCCCTATCCCACCTCTCTCTCTCTCTCTCTCTCTTTCTCCCTCTCACATACACACACACACACACACACACACACACACACGCGCGCGCGCAGGAGAACCTTTGCAAAGTAATTTTTATACTGCAATTTTTACATTTATTTTTAATAATTTTATTTATTCAACTTATCAAATATTCCTATTCCCCTCTTTCGAATTAAATAAGATAGACTTATATTTTACTATATTAAGATAAGGGTAACATATATAAATTTAAGATAAAATCGAATTAAATTTGTATTATATATTCTTTAGAATCTTCTCTCGACATGTTATAACGCGCAGATCGTCATTTTATTATAGATTTGAGAATTTTCCATTTAAGATTGAAACATTTCTCTCTCAATAATAAATATGATTGTCTCTACACGATTATCGATTCTATTTTATGGTAGATCGAAGCGCAATAACGCTGGACCCGGAAATCTTTTCTGTGAATGCGTCTAAATTTCGCAGCAGCAAGCCGTAGTATCAAAACCGTGTAGAAACATCACTTGCGTGTGCTGAAAGGGTTAACGTTGTACATACTTCGATAATCACGTCGAATTCACCACCGCCGACCATCCTTGCCCGCGTGACCCGAAAGTACGGCGTTGCGTACTTGGTCAGCGAATACTTCGAGATGTGCAGTGTCATCGGTACTTTTGTTTTCGATTCGCATAGCTACGCGCGCGCGTGACGTTGCACTCGTCGCACTCGTATTTTCGCCCGAACCTACTTTCCGATGCAGAAAGAAAAGCTAAATGGAGCAACGCATCGTGTAAAATAATAACGCTCCGGAACAGAGAAGATAACATCAACGGCCGCGTCCATCCGGCAGAGCGCAGATGGATGCAATAATGGCATCCGGGGGAGGCTCTCTGATCGCGCTTTTAAGGGCATGGCCTTTTTATAAAAGCGAACAGCTTTGTGCCGAAACTGAGAAGTAGTCTTTCAATTTGCTCCGAAGAATAGAACACGATAGAGATTCTGTCGTAAAAATACTTTGGCGTTTGGCAACGCATCGTGATCCAATATTCGCTTAACAAATCAACCGTAGTGCTTAAAAAAATGGTTAATGTAAGCCCAAAAGTTTATTAGCTTGAAAACTTGTGCATCTTATGTTTTCGTCCGTCTTGTATGTACAGTGCTATTCATTAATGCTTGGACCTCACGTTTTCTAGGATTCATATTTCCATAATCTTTATTCCCGTCTTCGCATCGATGAGTTTCAGGCTGTAGTACACACAGACTTCTATAGAAGTAGTACATACATACAGCCTGAAACTCAGTGATTTGTATAGATGGAAAAAATTATGATAAAAATGCAGGTCCACACTGGATGGTGAGAGACCCATTTTGTTGACTGAGCATGTAATTTGGTTGTACAAAACGAAAAATATGTTGCTGAAAAGAAGTTAAATGTTACAACTAATTATTTTGTTGCCATGAGTTGTTATTTGAACAAAATGTTATGGTTGAGATAACAAATTCGTCCATCTCATCACGTCCTAAATAATTGTGTTTGTTGCGTGAACTAAATCGTTTAATCGAATATTATGAAAGGATTCTGCACATGTTTACTCAACCAAATTTGTGTATTAATATAACCCAATTTTCCAACTAAATTTTTTTGTTGTATCAACTGAAAGATTTGTTTGCTCATATCCAAACAAGAAATTCAGTCGAGTCGACGAAATTTTGTTTTATTCAACAAAATGGGTCTCTCACAGTGCAAGCATTAATGAATAGCACTGTACCACGTACGTCGTTGTCGATTTTTCCTTCCGGTGCAGCAAAGTTTGATAGTTTAATGATATCCAATAAATTTAGATGTCGTGCGACAAGCTCACTTGAGAAAGCTTATTCTTAAATAAAAGACAGAATTTTTTTAATTTTCCCGCAAATATGCACCGAACAGAAACTCTCTCCAATGCCCTCTCGCCTCGCTCTCGGAGATCCGACGAAAGGAGATACGAAGAAAAGAAGAAGGTAAATTCGAAGGCACGTTGAAAGCGTACCGGGTACCATTATCGCACCCCGCTGCACGTCACAACGGCGAATCGAGGATATCGGTTGAATCGCGAATACGCCGGTCGATTTATTTATTAGCGCGAGTACGTACACAGCCACATATACACGTGTACGAAAATGCACATTACGAGCGGATACGATCGCCGGTTTGTCGACGAGCGGACCGTCCACGGCTTACCGGCCCTTATCTCGGTCGAATCGAGCCCGAGCGTCGAAGGCAAGTTAATTTTGCCATAAGGGAGAGAGAAAGAGAGAGGAAGGGGGAGGATGAAGCCTTCCGGCTCCGGGCGCTCGCGAATAATCGCCATCCTCGAGGAGCTCGTGAGTCACGGCCGGAATTAGGAGCCCCACCGTCCGCCAGCCTCGTCGAATCCAGCCGGCGATACACCCAGATAAAAGATTTAGTTGGAATAAACAAACGAGATACGTTGAAATCATAGTCCTTGGAATCTACTAATTTTTATTCACTTTTACTACACATATATTTGCAAGATTTGAAAAAATAGATATGAATTCTCTTAGAGAAATCCCAGTCTTAATAAAATAAAAGTTTGGTTAAGGTAAAAAAATTATTTCTTTGAAATTAAATAAGAGTCTAGTAAGGTCCAGATTCAAAGAAAATTTGTTTTATTTCAAAGAGACTTTATTTCTGGGTGTACTAGTAAAATGTATGGTAATATTCCAAAAAACTCTCGTAAAATTCTCCGAAATGTATTGTCCCGCGATTACATAATTTTCAGGATAAATTTTCATTTCTCCATGGTCTCGAGATATCTTGCAAAAGGAATATACAGGGTGTTACGGATAAGGTGTCCACCCGCTCGTATACAGGTAGAGCGGGTTAAACTGAAAAGGAAAGTTATGTACCATTTTGCAAAATCCTCAATAGTTTTCGAGTGATAAATAAAAACGTCTGGGCGAATGAACACACGAGAAGCTGTAGGCCGGACTCGGCAAGCACGTTAAATGTCTTATTTGTTTAGTCTCGTAGCAACGGTGGGCGTCCGATAGCGGAAGGCGGAGCCACGCACCGGAAAATAGTTGTCACGCAGCTTCAGATGATGCTCACCGCTCGTCCCTCGCCGTTGCTACGAGACTAAACAAATAAGACATTTAACGTGCTTGCCGAGTCCGGCCTACTGCTTCTCGTGCGTTCATTCGCCCAGACGTTTTTATTTATCACTCGAAAACTATTGAGGATTTTGCAAAATGGTACATGTAGATACATTTTATTGATTCCCCTTAGGGTTACAAGGCGTTTTTGAAGGAACGTGCCCAAACCTCTTATAACACCTCTCTCTACATCCACTTCTCTATGTGGCGATCGAACGAAAAACCAACAATGTTTTGTTTGGTTTTGAACCCAGGTCTTCGGATTACCAGACCAGCGCACAATCCTCTGCGCCACGATCGCCACTGCAAAATGGTACATAACTTTCCTTTTCAGTTTAACCCGCTCTACCTGTATACGAGCGGATGGACACCTTATCCGAACTGTAGATGTAACACGCAAGGTCTAAGCAAGGTCTGTCAAGTAATTTATAATTTCCATAGAAATTCCAGTCTCATCAAATAAAATTTTGGTTAAGATAAAGAAATCATTTCTTTGAAATAAAATAAAAGTCTAGTACGGTCAAAATTCAAACAAATTCGTTCGCTTTGAAACTTTTTTTTGGGTGTAGCCACTGCCGATCGAGAGCCCCGGCGGCCGCCCCCTGTCTGATTCACTGAGCTCGTTACGGCGCCGACTACTGAATTCGCATTAATTCATGCGCGCCTACAAATCAGACGCGAAATAGAATCGTTTTCCTCCTTTCGTCCCCGGCGCGTTTCTATCCTTTCGTCCCCGCCGCGAGCCGCGATCGCGCGCCCCGATAACGGTATCGATAGCCAATACATTTTGTTCGCTCAGCCCACGGTGGTTGCGCGAAGGGCGCGCGTAATAACGTCGTTGATCTATCGGCGTGATTATTAAATGTCGCGTTACGCTGCGCCACATTGATTACCGGCGAGGCGGTCACTTACGGCCGGGACGCCGGGTTTTTTCACCGGCGTGCTTATCGATCCGCAAAGATAATCGGCCGTCCGACGCGCTTAATCCGCGCGGAACGCTTCGCCCCGAGATAGAATTGCGTCAGCTTCCTAAATCGCGATATCAATGTTGAAACGTTCAACGGAACACGCCCCGTACATGCCGTTTGCGGATAAGCATCTCTCCGAGGCCCCGCGCCAAATCCGCCGTGAACGATCCGGCCGCGAGAAAATCAATTATCCCTCGCGCTCTCGCGAGACGCGCGCGTGAGGTTTCGTACAACGACGATCGATCATAAATCGCCGCGGTATCGGCTTCGCCTCGTTTGCCCCGCGTAATGAACGCACGCACGTTAAAATCGCCCGCTCGCGCGAAAAAGCAGGCGCGAACGCGGCGCCGCGATGCTTTACGCGCTGCCGGAAATCGGACGCGCGGGAAAATTGAATCGTTCCCGAGGCCTAGGTCGGCCATTACTTCCACCGTTTCATTAGATTTCCGCGCGGAACGTTCTCCACCCTGATCCTTCCCCGGCAAACGTCTCGTCCCCCTGTATCGGCTCGGTCCTTCCCGCCCCCCTGCCTCCTTCCCCGGTGCGTTAACTGATAATTACGTTAGCACGATGGGCGATAATTATACGGGGGACGTTTCGATGGCTGTATCTCCATCGTCGCGGTGGAAGCGTCCGCGCCAAGCCGCGAATTTATACCTCGCTGCGTTTCCGTCACGTCTGACACGGCCGCAATAACGTAATCTCGAATCTTCCCTCAACGCGATGCACTCCTGGGAATGCGAGAGGGAACGCAATCGTCGCTTGACCGTTTCGCCGTGTGAGAACCTCGGGATACTTCCGCTTTTCTCGAACGGAACCTTAGCCCCGGGATGGTAACTGAACCCCCCCACGCAAATATCTCTTGCGCCTCACTGCTCGCTCAATTGTATTGAGTATCTTCGATCGAGTCGACTTTAAATATGTCCGCGAGCTGCAAATGATATGCATTGTCGAGCACGAGCGCTTCTCTTTGTGCCGTTCTCTCTTTCGTACGACAGAAAAAGGCAGTTGCTATGGAACGATAAGTAATAACGCGAATTTGTGATTGGCATTTTGGAAAATGCCGCGGCTCGAAAAAGCCGAACTACTTGAGAAGCAAAATCCCAACGTTTAATCAGAGTTACATAAGCTGAACGGAGATTTATATTTTTAGCCTTTAAAGACTCTTTTTCGGCTTGTCGCGCTCAATTTTTGTACACGATTAGAGATGAGCGAATTATTCGACATGCGAACTCGAAGCGACTGTTTAATTTCGAGGTCGAGACCAGTTCAAATTTTCGAACCGTTCGAATCTTATTAACTTAAACTTTTCTTCTTTCTTTCGGTAAGGATGTCTCCAGATGAATTAGAGTAGTGCATAAACATATGCATGAAGAAATTGATTAGTCCGTGCATAAGGAAATGGATCCAATTCACTATTCACGACTGGAACCTGGAAAGTTAACTTTGAATAAAAATGAGTGAAATTAGAGCGTTTGAATTTATAAAATTTCCTCTGCATAAATAATAGATGCATAGATTTAGCTGACATTGTGCCCTTCTAGTTTTTTAACTTTTGTATTTTTTATATTATAATATTTAAAAATGTTCAAAACCTGATTTAGTTATCCTTGATTTAGTTTATCACACAAATCGAGAATATCCGAAATAATGCAAAATTAGAATCAGTATTGGTTCCGATACAGTTTCCCTGAATAATCACATTTCAACGCGACGTTAAGATTTCTTTGCTGCTTCCAGATAGCGAAATACTTCTGGAACTTCAGTCTAAAGTTTCGTTAAAGAAGCAAAAAGCTGAACGTGCTGAAATGAAGCTAAAATACGCTGACTTTTAGTTCGAGATTTGATTCTAGTACGGAATCGAGTTCTAAGTCGGTTCGAGTTGGCGAACTCAATTGAGTTCGGCTCGAAAGAGAAAATCTAGCTGAGTATCGTATGGGCTTTTGCCCATTCCTCTTTACGATATTTCTCCTCCCGATGCCACAGGTCGTTTGAAAAATTCATACATGGAAAAACAAATGATATATCAAAAATATCAGTGTAATTGAAATAAAATGGCCGAAACAACATCAGTATTAATGAATAAAACACATCAAATAGTTGTCTTAATAATGAGTGCGTTCCGGCAAAACACTGCTATTATAGCGCTACGGTAGCGCTACGGTAGCGCTACACGGGTGCGTTTCGGCAAAACTTTCCGCTACAACCGTAGCGGTCGCCATTTTTCATAATTGCTCAAAGATTGCTAGGAGCAATATGTCATTCATGAGCCAATCTTCAATATTTTCCATTCTATTCGTTTCAATTAATTGGTAAACTCGACTCTTACAATTAAAATACAATTTGAGGTTGTGTACTCTAATGTAAGTATGGCGCCGCTACAATTGTAGCAAAACAGCTGTAGCGCTACGGTAGCAGTGTCTTGCCGGGACGCACTTATTCTGAATGTTTAGTTCGATGCTTAAAATAAAAATCCATAGTCAATACAATTGAATGAATTGTTTACGCTCGCGGCGGCCGGTGACATCAACGTTGAATTCAAGCAGCTTAATTTTTTTTAAATTCAACAGCACTTCTTTTCCGTGTAATAATTTTTCACATTACGACACGTAATAGTAAAAAATAATTATAGACAGGATTGGTTTGCGCACATTAACTCCCATTTGCACGGTCAGGCAGACCGCGTATACGCATGGCACGCATGCGACGCATACGAGTACGCTCGCATGCACGGGAGTAATGTGTCAGGAAAGAAACGTGAGACGGGATGCCGCGCGATAATCGGATCTCCCCGGCTTCCTCGAGGAGATCGACTTAATTAAGTCGAATTTAAGTTTGAGCGACGCCACAGGACGGCCGTGTGTCGCACGGCGATCGCGGGTCTTCTTGTCGCTTCACTAATTAGCGGAGTGAAGGGAGAGCGTCGGTCTTCGCTAAACTTACGTCGATATAATTAATCGTCGTCGCTCATTACGAAAAGGAAGAGGCATCTGCGAAAGTCCCCGCGCCGGATAAGTAATTAAGCGAGGGAGGTGCACCCGAGACGGCGGTGTGTCTCGCGTTACGCATCGCCGCGTGCGTGTGCCCGAAAGTTCGGCAAAATTTAATGACGGCGGTTTCGCAAAAACCGCTGCACCTACCGCGTTTACGAGCCGACTTTTAATTATCTCCGGCCCGCCGTTCTTAATCTTCCTCCCCCTCCCCTCCTTTCTTCGAGGTGCCAGTCGGTCTCACGGTCAGGTCGTGAGGTTTGCGCAAGAGGTTTGCGCTGCTACCTTTAACGAGAGGTCGACACGCATGAAACATACTGTTGTTCGCTCTAAAGAAATTGAGTTTCAATTCTTCGGGAGAAAGTAGCAACGCAACTGATGCGATTACAAGTGTATTTACGATATAAGATTGACTCTAAACTGCGGTCAAATAATTTTGCAATCGAGGAAACGTTGCGTGTAATTATGAAGACATTGAAAATAGTAGACTATAAGTCAGTAAAACATTAGCAATGAACAGATATCACTTCGACACAAAGTGAACCGAGGAAACCCTGTTTAAAATATTAGATAGAATCAGATTACATTATTTACATTGAAATTGCGTGTAATCTAATCTGATCATATTCTATCCATTATTTTAAACAGGATTTCCTCTTTGTATCGAAGTGATATCTGCGCATTGTCAATGTTTTATGCAGTACAATAAAAAGTGGAAAGGCTGACTTAATAAATCAATAAGATTCTTATTTATTTACATTGAAATTGCGTGTAATCTGATCATATTCTATCTATTATTTTAAACAGGGAATGGACAGCCACGCACTTTCCGAAGGTCTAGCTCTCGTTGTGAGAGAAATATGCATTGCGGGAGCGCGTTCGTGTCAACGATAATCCGGTCCGTTTTGGCAAGCGGTTATCAATTCGGTAACTAATTACACGGGTGGGATTTGCACAAGACTTCGACCGACCGGTTAAGAGTTAATTACGAGCATGATGAAGAGAACCGAAGCGACGATGGGAACATTTGGCCGCGCTTCGTGCGCGTAACGTCCCGATTTCTTTTTTCTCGTCGAAACATTACGTCACGTTCTTGAAACGATTCTCGTGTCGACGCATCTCTCGCGATCGCAACACAGTGATGTGCGCGCACATTGTATATTCAATATATTTTATATTCAATATAACCTCTTCTCGTTCAGGGTATATCTAGGCAAACTTACAGAAGTATATGTAAGCATAGGGAAACGGATTTTCCACGGGGCCACGAATGTAGTTTTTGTTTTCGTATTTCGAGTTACCAGTGAATGGTACGGTCTCACTAATCCATCAATATGATGGATGTTTTTTATAATATTGCTATTTTTCATTGGCACCACATCACGAATATTTGACGACGGAGTCTTCTGTGAAAATACCCTGTCGCGAATATTCGATGACGTGGTAATTAAAGATGTGACAAAATCGCCCCCGCGTACCTCTCTTCAGAATATTTAAATTATTTAGAACTACTGGGAAACTGAACAAAGTCTCTTGGCTGAAACTCACGAGTCAACTAGCAATAAACTTGGCTATTAAGATATACATAAATGAGATAGACGTGGTCAAAGTCCACCTTAGGAATACGTGAGTCATCTGCCAACTGGTATTTTCCAGAAAAGTGACAAGGTTCACTCTGAAGTCTGAAAGAGGTTTCTTAAACTGCAGCGGCAGTTCCTTAGCAACTCCTCAACAGTTTAAATTCAAGATCCACATAAGCACGCCAGCGTGTAGTTAATCACAAGTATAAGTTTAAATATTGATATTGTAAATAAATTGAAGAGAAATGTCACGAACTCTACAAGAATCCATGAATTTTGAGAAAGCCGACTCCTGCGTCGGTTCCTGGAAGAAAAAGATCGTATAAGCTAACGGGCGGCGAAGCTGATTTACAAACGACGATCATTGTCGCGGCAGCGTGCCGTAAATTCCGCGGAGTCTCTGGGCATCGTTCTCCATCCACGCGTTCCCTTCCGGTTCTTTTTCACCCGATCGCGAACGTGGGTGTCAAATACGTCGATTATGTGGGATGGGTATCTGCATAGCGTTATGCGCCAAGCTATTACACTTCTCAGCTGCGAGGAACAATGCCATTATTCCCACCCTGCGAGGAGGCACGCGGATGTATCTCGGTACCATTGTGCCGTCGCGGAATAAAACGCTCGGCAACGAGATCGCAATGATAGACGGCGAGCACGGTCGCTCTGCATAGTTGTTTATGCGCCACGCGGCCATAAGCAGCCCCGACGATGACTTATTCCGCGCCGAAGCTTCTTTAATGAGGGTTTCTTCTCGCGAGACGTCTCATAATGGAGACATTTGTCGCTCGTACGTGTACTCCGAGGAATATCGAGGGGGAAAATCTAGCGAATCACTTCCGCCCGCGATTTGCGGCTACTTATGAGGAGTTTATTTTAATTATACATTTTTCTGTCGGACGCTCTTTTTTTTTAAGACCGTGATGTTTGCTGAATACGAAGGAATCCTCGTCCACGTGCTGGACGGTAAATATCGCGCGACGACCAACGCGATATGACGGAACAGGCTGCATCTCACCGTCTAAAGAGCATCTAACGAACAGATCAATATGTGTATGTGTGTTTGCGAAATCTCGTTTGTAGGATCTCGTTTACACAGTGACAGGAAAGACAGTTTACCGCTCGTCAAATACCTTAATCACGGATGTCAGGACGATGAGATTGTTGAAGATTGGAAAACACGGAAGAGGGTGACGGAATAAAATTCCTTCCTACAAGAGAGCCTCGAAGTCAATCCTGACGAGGGACGATTGTAATCTAACGAACTCCGGTCCCTCTCGCGATTCCAAATTTCTCAAACTTATTTAATTACATTTTCAAAACTCCCTCGTCAATTTCTCGGAACTTTTCCAATGAGAACCGTCATTGGTCTTCAAACGTGATTCAAAGTGAAGAGCCCAGCTCTGCCCCAATGTTTTCCGATAAAGCAGTTAAAGACCCGTTTGGAATCGTTACCATAAACGCCTGACTCGCCTAGCATTCAGAACGAGTTTGATTTATTTTTCAACTTCTCGACGCAAGATCTCCCCCCCCTCCCCTCTCTCTTTCTCTCGTCGCGAGGCGCCGATACCGGTACACATAGCCGACTAATCGAGACGCTAATTACAGGCACGCTCGCGGGCATCGGATCGTTAGGTCGGCGCGCGGTGCAACGTTTCCATCTTCGTTTCGAAGCGTTGCAACTTTGCAATTATGAGATACGCGCGGCGTGGTCCATCGGCGCGAGTGCTCTCGCGAGCCGCTCCGGGAATAATCGAAACTGCGCATCATACGTGCGTGCGTACGATCCTTCTCTCCTTCCCACGAGAACACCGCTGCGTTCATAAGAAACGGCAAATTGCCGCGGAACGGTAAAGAGAGCATCGCGATCATCGCGATGTAGATAGATCGTCAAATCGAACGCGCCGATCGACTTTAAGTGCTCTCGATCACCTGCACCTACGGAAAATGTTTCGGTGCCGTTGCACTTCGATCTATCGTGAAATAGGATCGATATGGCGACAGTCGTATTTATTATCGGAGAAGGAATATTTTAAGCCTAAAGAGAAAATTCATAAATCTAGAATATAATGATGTTAGTGAGCGCGTTATGACGAATCGAGAGAAGATTTATTCCAAACGCAAGAATATACAAGTCTAAATTTATATACGTATGTGTTATCCTTAGTCCAATATACCCTAGTACAATAGATTGTCGCAATCTTGGAAAGCAACGTAAATCCCCAACATTGATCCAATATTGTAAGGTGAACGCTCTCTTTTATTTAGTCAATTTCTGCTCAACAATTGGTTTTATATTCTATCAATATTCACGTTACATTGCTAAATCTCTTAGCTTCTATACAACATTAGGAACATCGATAACAAATGAAAGCCGCACTCTGCGACTTAACGATTAATTCATAGCAAATTTACATAAATATGAGTTTATGACCAAGTCAGTTAACAAATTAGTAAATTGTTGCGCAATAATAATGTATAGTATTGGATATAAATCCAGTATTATATTATTATTATCTAATATTGGCCACTATTGGCTTTACATTGGCTCTACATTGGGTAATATTGATCAATGCACTACCAATATAACCAATATTGAGTAAATGTCGACCGAAGTTTAGCCAATGCTATGTGCTACTAGGGTAGTAAGTCAATCTTATTTAATACGAGAGAGGTAAACACTAGGAATTATTGATTTAATCTTAATATTGTTTTATTTTTTACTGCATGAGGTGACAAGTTTAAATAGGTCAAGAATATGTTTTGTTTTGTTGCCAGAAATCCTTTTTGAGAGAAAGAGTAGCATCGAAATAGAAGGGCAATTCGTCAAAAACAATTTCTCGCAAATGTAGTCTTATTCATTAATGCCTGGACCTGCATTTTTATCATCATTTTTCTCATCTGTACAAATTACTGAGTTTCAGACTGCATGTATGTATTACCACAGACTTCTGTAGAAGCGATACGCCGCGATTAAAAATAAATAAATAACTCACAAAATACGCCTCTCTCTCTCTCTAAAAAAAAAACATGTTTGTAAATCCACGAAAGATTTACGAATCGAAGTTAAATGCTAAGGAGATTTGCGAATTAAAATTAAATGCGAGAATTTACGACCGGCGGCGGCAAAGCGGAGAGGTGTTATTCTGTCGTAAATCGGAGAAAGTTCGGCTTCATCCTCGGATGCGAGTCCGGGTGGACACAAGACGAGCGCGATCGATCGTGACTTTGGAGAAAACCAGGAACCCAGCTACGGTTTCCGTTGCATTCAAACGGTCGAATTCCCGGCATTCTTACACGGTTCACCCACGGTCGTAAATAGAGGCGAGAAAAATGTCCGAGGGTTCGGAGATCGTTAAGATCCGCCTAATCGGCACAGATGACCGTACGTTGACGAGGTCCGATTGCCACGCCGTGAGATTCACGTTCCTGTGAATCCCGATGGGAAGTTTGTGTCCACGACTTCGTTTCACGCGCGCTCCCGCTCCTCCTCCTCCTTCTCCCTTTCACCCTCGTCCCTCCCATACCGAGCAACTCCTCGTGGTCTCTTCCCTCCTATCCTGCGTCGTATCGTGCACCTGGCTACCTGCTCTACGACCTGCTCGTCCGCCGGTGCTCGCGGCTGGCGACCGAGAGTGTGCGGTTAAAAGCGGCGCACACACACGCCTTTTATATAGAAGATTAAACTGGTAACTCGCTCTGGAAAACGCGCTCCTCGCGCGCTTAGAGACGCGCCTCCAAGTCGGGAGAATACATCTTCTTCTGCCATTCACGCAGTGTCCCTCAACCGTACCCACTGCCGTCCGGCACCGATCGGGATTGACATTCCGTAGAGATAAATGCAGACGATTCTATCACCGCGACGGAATTTCAGGCGTTCATACTCGAGAGTTGCTCCGAAAGTCCCTTCGAAGATTAGAATAATAAATAAAAAATTCAAAGGAAATAGTAATAATAAGATAAAATATAATTACAGAATGTAATTAAAAATGCACACATGCAATAATAACAGAAATTGGAACGAGCGTGGACGGTGTTAATCTTTCCGTGTTTATTTGAGCAAAAGCTAGAAAATTGCCATGGGCTATTTATCCATTCGTTAACTTCGATAAGTTATTTATTCATCTATTAACTAACTAGTTGTAGTTGGTCAACTTAGATTTATGTAAATTTGTCACGAACTCGATCGTTGAGTCGCAGAGAGTGGCTTTTATTTGTTATCGATGTTCAGCGCGAGAATCGACGCGCACTCGCGCAAGTGTGCATCCCGTCCTGCCTCAGAACGATAACCGTACTATTCCAAAACGACAATTAACGCAACAAATGCGGGCGAATGATAGATAATACGCGGTGACGCGGATGTGCACGCATTCAACGCGGCAGTCGTTCCTCAACCATGGATTTGTAACGTTGATTTATGACCGCGACGGGCAGACGCGAGTTCCTAATCACCGACATTAGCACGCATTAATGCGCGTAGAAAGCACGGATTGATGTTTCCCCCTGCCTCTCTTTCTCTGTCTCCCGAGGAGCGGAAAGTAATTCGATAATAATTTACGCGTCGCGCAGAAATAAAAGACAGTCGCGGAAAACATGCGGCTCGGCGGCCGTTTCACCGTTCGAAACCTCGTAGAAAATACGCGGCCGTCTATATTTCGTACTTTACACAAAAGACAATAGAAACTCCATTACCGAGGAAAAATACTACTCGAAGAAATCAAGCGTGAAGCGGGGACTTTCTCAGGCAAAAACCGCGCAATTACGTTTATCTCATATTTCCCTGTTCGTAATAACCGTTATTAACATCAATTACAATTGCCAACGTCGTCGTAATTTGAATCTTTCAGGCGTACCAATGTTTTGTAGCAATATTAATTTAAGTCATAATGTGCAGAAATCTAATATAACCGAGAGATTTCGTCGCACAGATTCGCACCCTCGGGTATAACAAGAATATCTGAAATCCATCTGATATCTAGAGGAGAGTCCTCTATTGTAAAGACCTGTGTGCACGATGCTAGAACTTGATCCAAGTTCTAGTTTCGAGAAATATGTAGCCAGTCAATTTGCAGCCATAAAAGTTTGTTGATTGGCTACACATTTTTCGGAACTAGAACTCGGACCAAGTTCTAACATCGTGGACGCAGGCCTTAAGATAGGCTCATAATATGAGATAACGAGATTCCTGAAACTATGTCCATCTGTACACTGAAAAAAATTTCTAGTTGAATATGGACGAATCAGAGAATTCTTTTAGTAATTACCAGAATTCCTATAGGATTTACCAGAATTTC
>NW_011967212.1:446168-465470 GCF_000949405.1 Vollenhovia emeryi | reverse complement strand
ATCAGATAATTCCTTTAGGATTTACCAGAATTCCTTTAGGATTTACCAGAATTTCTGTAGGATTACAGGAATTCTGGTAAATCCTAAAGGAATTCTGGTAAATCCTAAAGGAATTATCTGATTCGTCCATATTCAACCAGAAATTTTTTTCAGTGTAAAGATCAGCAAATAAAGAGAAAAAAATCGTAGATCTCACTCGTCATTGCGATAACAATCCTGCTTAGTACAAGAGGAACCGCAGGTTCGGACATTTGGTTCCGTATCCTCTCTAGTTAAAGGTGGCAATGATATCTCTGGGAGTCTCGAAAGACTCAAAACAATGTGACACTACCAGGTAGCCGGTCTACGGATCGGTCATCGCACGAGCCCGGTTTGCCGTACGGCGCCATCGCCCGTCGTCGGGATCTCACCGCTACGACGGCACGGCGTCTAACGGTCGAACATGAGTTTCGCGAGTTCGATATCGAGACTCGGAATCGTCTGTAGTGTTTGCCTGTTTATCGTCTAGTTTATATCGTGTGCTTGTTTATAGTACCTTGTTCCTGATATACACGTATCGCATACGTATATAAAATATCGATCTCTAAATTCTATTCTAATTAACGTTTTTCTATCTCATGCATTTAAACGAGGCGATCCGAAAAGAGCAGTCACGTGCGAACGTGAGGGAATGGTCTGTTCGCAAAATCCGGCATCTAACTGTAAGCCGCGTCTTACACGATCGGACGACACGGGAACGGACGCAAATTCCGCGCCAACAAATTCCACCTCGCCGCGGGGTGCACCGGTCCCGATATGCGGATGCGGTACGTGTCGCCGCTCCCTTACGCCGCGTCCGAAGTAAGTCGGACCCACGGGATGTCGTCACGTTTTCCGTGTTAATACTATGAGGAACCTCCTAGAGCCGGATCCCCGCGGCGTGTAGGTGGTCCTCGCGACTTTCGCGGTCACGGTAATACCGCGGCCCCTGCACGGCGGATATGTTTCTCTCGCTGCGTGAAGAACCGCGCAGCAAGGGCGAGCGAGATGGAGAAAGACAATCGAATTCATAAATGTATGTAAAATCGGTAGATTAATTGTAAGGTAACATTTAGAGATAAATGTGTGGGGGGAGGGTGCTATAATCGAATACGATTTAATCCTGCATGCAATTCTTGGGGTTTTCTCTTTCTAATTTTCACAAGCAGATCTATTGTAGATTTATATACGGCACACGTGAACCAGTCGATTATTTTAAAATATTACAAAAATAAATGTTGATGAAATTTAGGGTAAAATGCCTGAAATCGAAGAACAAGAAGTTACGTTTAAAAACTTACGAAATTAATAACATTTTAAGTATGTGCATTAAGAATCACTGATGCCCGCACATATCAATATATTTATGCATTTTGCATATACATACATGGAAAATATACACGTGTTCTTTCTGTGCTTAAATTCATATGGGAAGGCCTCAGTAATTATTCGTGTACACAGCTGCTCGTAAATAAAAAAACGGAAGGCTTTATCGAGAGACTAATGTTAAAATGTTTAAACATGAGATTTAAAATTGAGAGTGAAGTATTCAAAATATACTGACTCTCTGAATAGAAATGTAGACGTATCTAAATTTTATGAAAGATTATTCTCAATTACGCGATGTTTCGGTGCTTTTCTCGGTGGAAATCGCGATGTACACGCAGTTAGAGTGACTATTAGATTCGCCGATAATAGGCGAAAATAACTCGCGCAAATTTAATTCCAAAGATATTTAGCGATCGCGGAGTGCATTAACGTTACTGCGCGCCGACTTCCTTCTTCCCACATGCACCTATGCACTAATCGCATACATATAGTAGAAACTATACACGCGCGCGAACTTGGAAGATGAGGTAAGAGAGTGGCAAGAATGGCCTTTAGAATTACAGAATGATATTACTCGTGCATGAAAAAGATAAGAAGAAACCAACGAAAGCGCCAATTAAATTCTTGTTACAGGACAAAACGAAAGCAATTTTAGCCTAGAAAACATTATAAAAATATTGATCCCTTCAGGATTACAATTTAATACAATACTGAAAAAAAAAACATAAA
Source organism: Vollenhovia emeryi (assembly GCF_000949405.1). NCBI lineage: Eukaryota > Metazoa > Arthropoda > Insecta > Hymenoptera > Formicidae > Vollenhovia > Vollenhovia emeryi. The sequence continues at coordinate 463,394 of NW_011967212.1, read as the reverse complement.
AGTAACAAATTTTTATTCCGACTCCCTAGAATTTGTAAACTGTAATAACATTTGTTTTCCATTCTTCCTTTTGTTGTTAAATCACGGAACTTTTAATACTTGATAAAAAGCAGGAAAACACTTCTCATCGACGTGCACGTGCGCGATAATCTCGTCTAGAAAGAAAGTGCAATACAACAGTTAGAAAGCAAACAGGTAAACGTGAGCTACCAAGGGGGCACAAGAAAGTTGACCGTACTTCCCCTTTCTTATTCCTCGCATCTTCGCGTCTAGTGAAAATCGTTTGATGACAGGATAGCGACTCGCGTGCCACTCGATCGACGTGTCGGCGCGATTTTCCGTGCCGTGCAGGAAATCCACTTCATACCAGACGCCACCGCGATTTCCGGAATAACTTGGATCTCTCTCTTTCTACAAAACACCTGTAATAGGCGTTTCAATAGCTACGCCTGACGATATAATTCCCGTAACTTTTTGCGACGCTTTTTGCTGTAATCGAACCTAATTTCCCGATCGCAATTGTACAAAGATACACGGAGAGAATTTCTCCTAATATTTGCCCTGAAAATCACGTAACCGTGGGACAACATGACTTTTTGAACAACTTTATGAGTTTTTTTAAATTTTACCATACATTTTACTAGTAAAGAAAACAGATAGGTTGAAATCACGTTTCTACGTTTCTCACGAATCTACTAAAGTTTTACTTACTTCTACTAAAACATATATTTGCTCCAGATTTGAAGAAATATAGATATGTATAACTTAGTGGCGAGTGTGGCGTGGTGAAATGTGCGCTGCTTAGTAAACAAATGAACGAAAAGATCCGAGTTCAAATCCACGGGCACCGCTGGTTTTTTTCGGAATCTTCCGAAGGAAAGTGGCAACTACCGAGAGTATTGCCACACATACCCCTTTAGGGGTACAACCCTCCAGAAGGGAGGTGTCCTTCGGCAAGGTTTAGCAGCCTACCGAAGATGAAGTAAAACCAAATGCTGAAAGTACCAGAACGAGAACTGGATAAAGCAGGCTTTTAAGCTTAATACACGAGGAAGAAGAAGATATGAATTCTCTTAGAAATTCCAGTCTTAATAAAATGAAATTTTGGTAATTTGGAAAAACACCATTTCTTTGATATGAAATTAAAGCCTAGTGAGATCAAAATTCAAAGAAACTTTGTATCATTTGAAAGAAACTTTTTTCTAGGCGCACCAGTAAAATGTACGATAAAATTTCAAGAAAACGCTCATAAAATTCTCCGGGAAATGTATTGCCCCGCGATTACATGACTTTCAGGATAAATAAGAGAAAAGTCTCGCCGTGTTCCTGCCCGAGACACTTCTGCGTGGTCTCGGGGTATCTCGCAGGTAAATGGAAAATACAGATGTAACGCGCAAGGTCTAAGTGTATCAAGCAATTTGTAAACGTATACGGCGCGGATAGAGATGGCTCGCGTGAATCGCCGACGACGACAGGTGTGCGATGTTCATTCGAGGCGGATTATCAAATATTCAGCCGAGCGGACGGCGTCCTAATTTATACCTCATTTGCCCGTGTACCTGTCACGCGGGGGAGGAGACGTTGCGCGTCGCGGCCAGCTGCGTAAACCTGACCGGCAGGTGGGTGCAGAGGTCAAGCTAAGCCGTCGAAACGCCGTCGTCGACGCTACGCGCAATGAACCGGGGGGGGGGGGGAGAGGTACACGTGCTAAGTTACGAGAAACTAGTCGTAAATCGAGGTGAGCTCCGAAGTGCCTTCACCGCCGTGGGCGCCGATATAACGGTGACGGTCAGGTCGCCTGTGGCCTCCTTTTTGCGCGGCCATCCATCCGTTCCTCGTCTGCCGTTCCTCTTCGGCGTTCCGCCGGCGTCGACTTCGGCGATCCGCGTAACTGTACATTCGTTCACGTTAGCCCCCCCCCTCCCCCCTCCCCAGCCGTCATTGACCTGAGAGAGGCGTGCGAGAGGCCCGCACAGAGTACCCGGTGTCACGATATTATATGCATAAATCCAAAACCGAGGGATTAGAAGGGATTTAAGGCTCTCCTTTCACTTCCTGCTATTTGCTGGAGTTAAACGCCAGATGGAGATCGGCGTTCACGTGGAAGGGCACGATTATCGGTAAAACGCATGATATTAGCGTTTAAATGAGCTTGCGTGAATATCACGGCTTATCACTTTTCTAATTGCCCGATTAACGCTGACGAGAAAATGATATGTAATGTTACGGGCAATATCAGAGAAGTAAATGAAACCACGCGGCCTCCCTTTCTCCCTCGTGTTGGTTCTATCATTGCCTACTTAGGGAGCGCGATGCCCGTTTGCGATACCCGCCGATCGATCGGCAGTGCCGTCAAAGAGAAATCTTGGAAGCCGACACACGAATCGCGTACGTCGGCTTCCAAGCCGTTCTCGTAGGGATTTCGAGGCGCGTGGTAATCGCGTCGATCAATGGCGCGTTCTTGAATCATTTCCCAGGAGAGCGAGCGAATGAGAAGCGTGTAATTACGATTCCTTGAAAGCGGGACCAGTATCTTTTGCGTCCGAGTGTATCGCACAACGGTGACGTACAAAGGAGGATCCCGACCTTTTTTTGCATCCGCCCTCTGACGCACACTTTGGAGAAAATTGACCACAATGACTCCGAGCTTGATTCAAGAGGATGCCAAGCATCACGGGATCTTTACGCTTTCGATATACCGATTACTCCGAGAAAGTAATAGATTTCGTTTTGCGAGGAACTTACGAATAAGAAACGCAAATGCATATCTACGTGTGTGTGTGTGTGTGTGCGTGTCTTTTATATACCTATACATACATTATATTTATTTATTTAATTATTTATTTATTTAGAAAAGAGTAAGTCAATCGGTAATTGGAAGAATCTAGTGTTGCAATGACAGTGACGGCCATCACTTTCCTAGCGGAAAAAATTTCTATAAATAACTACAAAAAATTGACTTGAAATAGAAATTTGTAGAAATTTTTATATCTTCGTTGAAACATTAATTTTTTGTAAAAATATCTACGAAATAGTGCCACAAATTACAATGTTTTCGAATCAAGAAATTATTGCAAGTGGTATTTCATGAAAATGTACAATTTTGTAAAAATTAGTACAAAACTTTACCAGTTTAAAAAATTTGAGAAACAAAAAAAAGCTTAAAGAATTAAAACATCTGTCTCACTCAAATTTTATTTTCACCATTTACTGTCAGCTTGACGAATATTTGTGAATATTGAACTTAGCAGGAAGCAAGAGAAAAATGCATTCGTTGCAACACGCTGCGTCGACGTTTTGCCGGCAGCGTCGCGAAGACGCGTCGTTTGACACGTGGGAAAAAAAAAGACCGTGTATGCACACCAGGCACTCGTGCGGTAACCGCCATGAGAATTCGCCCTTTGTTACGATTACACATTCCATGCGTCGAGGGAAGGATAGTTTCGTTAGAGCCGATCTCTATCTCGTTAGGCGCGTTAGTTCTTCGCTCGGCGCTGAAGCTCGTTAATGGATTTATCGAAACTGCGACGTAGCGGGCGGAAAAGTACACACAATTCAGCGGAAAATCGATGCAGGCCGATGCTCGATCCGCTTATTATCAGGGTCGACGGGGCTTCGATCGCCTGATTTCCACGGATGGCTTCTGTGCAATTAACGAATCGCAGTTTCGCCCTCGCGCTGTCATTAGCGCGACGAGTGGATTATATTTGCACCTGTCAAAGTTCAGTCATCCGATGCGGTTTGGTTGTGGCGAATTTCATAATCCTACGCCGACTACCGTCGCTAATAAGGATCCGAACGCGGAGCCCCGACGATTATTTAACACTTATCTAACGCCACTTACGCAACCTTCCTGCTTGCGATAGCTGGCGCATTTACAGACGAACAGTAATACTAATGATAATTGATTAAGTGCGTCAAGATTAATACACTCGATCCTCGGCTCGAAAAAAAAAACTAGTCCCTGAGGAATCTTCTTAGCTTCAGTCCACTCATATTTGAAATCATAGCATCTATAATTGCATATTCAAATAAGCATCTATAATTACACCGCGATACACGTATCAACATTTCACTAAGACTTCAGACTTTTATGTAATTCAATGCTCTCAGCTGTACCGAGCCAACAAACCAGATACTGTGACAAATAAGGCGGACCTCGACTTCCTCTCGCATATTAATTAATTTGTTGTTAGTTATTAATTGTGTAAAAGCCAGGTTGTCGATTACTCTCCTTCTTTTCCGTTACCTAATCGAGAAATCTTTCGATTCCGCTGATACTCAGCTACGACTGTTGATACGTCGACTTTGCGTCGAGGCGAGAATCGCTGGCCCCTGCAGCGAGACGTGGCTCAGCGCGCTTAATGCGGTGAATGAACGCGTTGTCATCGTCACCCAGTATATGTCTCGCGGAGGAAGTGAGTAACAAGAAGAACCGGTCGACCTGGCACATAACCGCTTCGTATCCGTCATTTTTCCTTAGCTGATATACCTGCCTCTCCTCCGGCCCCTGCCGCCGTCTCGCGTCTCCGCTCGCACGTTCGGACTTTCCTTCGCGCGAATGTCACGTTGGCATTTTGCAACGAATCGCTAATAACTATCGCTACTATTCCCACTCGAGCTGTTTCTCTGCTTTGGGACAATAGGGAGATACTCGTGCGCTTCTCAGCCGCTTCGCCAAAAGGCTAATCCCACGAAGAGCGAAATTATTTCTCGACGTATAAACGAACTCGTCTTCGCGATCGAGGATTTTAAGGGAGGATATGTAAAAGTCGCCAATTTTAGGATCCCCTTAATGACAACTTAATTGTCAATTTAATGACATAATAATTGATCCTTGATGTCAATTCCATTCATACCGTCGGCATTACTTTATTTTCGGTAGACTGCTGAGGAAACTTCCAACCTGCCAAAGGAAACCTCCAACCTGGAGGGCTACACCCTTAAATTATTTGAACTCGGATCTTCTCGTTCATTTGTTTCCTAAGCCGCGCACATTTCTCTGCGCCACTCTCTTAAAATTTCTCTTGTAAAATACTCTCTTAAAATTTCTCCTAAAAATCATGTAACCGTGGGGCGGCATTTCAAAGTATTTTATAAGAGTTTTTTTACATTTCACTATACATTTTACTAACAAAATGTATAACGTTAGTGTTTTCTTGACCATATCTAGCATTTTTAATAATACAAAAAATTTATTGCGAAAGATCAAGAAAACACTGACGTTGTTAATTACTACTGGCGACATTGAAGAATATTCTTATTAGTTAACAAAATGTATGTTCACTAAATATAATTAGTAATAAAATGTATGATAAAATTTCAAAAACTCAAAGTTGTTCAAAATACCACGTTGTCTCACGATTTACATGACTTTCGGGGTACATTTCAAGAGAAACTTCTCTCCCCGCGTGTCCGTTTAACAAGTCGCGCGAAACAATTTGCCACGGACCGATTTGTCGGGAGGGAGGAGGGGCGAGTAAAAGGTTTTCGGTGTTTTTCGTGCCGCCGCGAAACTGGACCGATCGCGTAATATTCCCGAGCGAGCGGCGGCGCCGCGTTCGGGAAAGGGGAAAAAGACCGCGGGAGAGACAGACGGACCTGGTAGAGCTTGGGGGCACGTGATTGCGCGAACGGATTACGTCAGGGCGTATCTGTCCCGGCCGGAGTTTCCTGGTGCACATATCAGAATGCATTAGAAACGGCGTGCATTAGCGCAACGGTCGCCTGGGTGTACCCGGTCCCACGACCTTATCGCGGCAGGGTCGCGATAAGTTCACGCGGAAGGGAAAATCCGCGTGGCGAGGATTCGCGACTCGCCCGTCGTCCGTCCGCTCCCACGAAAATTTGCAATTTTCCGGCGAACGAGCGTGAAAACGAACGAGAGACGCGGTTCCGCGCCGTCGCGGATCGTGTGTGTCGGCGTCGCGGGGTACGAGCCGCAAGATGCAATTAGGGTACGAACCGCGAGTGTGTCGATCGTCAACGGAGGGGACGTACGAGAGGGAGGAAAAAGGACGGCGTTACGGAGACACGTATCAGCTTCCTCTCCCTCCCCCTCCCCCGCGGGGCTATGATTAGCTATCGCTTCTGCAGGCCAGGTTTTGCGGCGATCCGGCACGCATGACTGGCCCGCGCGCGCGCGGGTACGCAAAACCGTAATTTCGCGCAGCGTGTGCTAATAAAACGCCCCGTCGTCCCGACAGGATAATGATCCGGAATCCGATCTGTTCGCCGCGCCGATACGCCGATACACCGCGATCTATTAAGATCGCCGCTAAGAAATGCGCGACAACGCCGCGAACAGCGATTTCCGAGAGATTCATACCGCGGATAGAGCGTATCGAGCGAGACACGAAGCGCCGAGAGAACGATGTAGGCTTAAATCATACTTATAACCGGTATTTCTCTCTTAAAGACGCGGTCGCGCGCTCATTTCAGGACGGGGTGTTTCGTCTGATAAATTATGAGGCTAATAAAACGATATGTCGAGCGAGGCTTGTCTCGAAGATAATTAACGATGACAATCGTCACGTCGCTCCTGCGTGAGAGCGGTGACGCGGGTCGAAAATAGCCGCTTTACGGGAGAGCGATTTCAAACTTTCGATCCGCTTCACGTACGCAACGGGTAGCCTCCATTTGGACACGTAACTATTGGACACCGCATCATTGGACACTGTGAATTTAAATGAGTGAGATGCGTGTAGGAATCTTGCTAAAAGCACATACACGCGGGAGGGTGCAAGGGTGCCTTCGCCCCCCCCCCCCCTCTTCCGCACCCACCCCGCCGGTAGGAAGCATGGACCATCTAGTAACGTTTGTGTCCAATATAATAGTGCAGTGTCCAATACTAACGTGTCCAATCGTGCGGTGTCCAATAGTTACGTGTCCAAACGAGCTACGGCCGTATGCAACTACTGTTTTTATTCTTTTTTTCTTCTCGCCCTGATAGATCGTTCTCTATAATATGAGAATGTATTTTCCTTTCATACGTTCCGTCTCTTTACTTACTAGTAAAATGTATGGTAAAATTTCAGAAAACTCATAAAGTTGTTCAAAATGTCATGTTGTCCCACGGTTACATGATTTTCAGGATAAATTTTAAGAGAAAATTCTCTCCGCGTATCCTTTTAACAAGTCGCGTGAAACAATATTCCACACAGCAGGATGATAACAGAAAGATCTCTTAATATTCTCTCATTTAAGATTTGGACATTCAAAAATACCTTCAGAAAGACAACATAATGAAGTCAGAAAAAGCTCTTATGCGCCACTTGCAGAGAAATGAAAGACTTCTTTCAAAAGTCATCGGAAAGATAACTTTTTGAGATATCCTGTAATACACATACATCAATATTGCATCTCAAACTAGACATCAAGAGTTCATGTTTACGATGTCAATAAGATTACCTACAAAACTTTTCAAAAAAAAGATAAAAAGTGCCAAGTATAAGCTCCAATTCAACCGAATATTTTGTTACTCTATCTTTTCTGCAAAAGTATCTTCTCTACAAAAATTTCACCTCTCTAAAAATATCTTCTTTACAAAAGTATCGTCTCTGCAAAAGTATCTTCTCTACAAAAGTAATGATATCAACAAATTGCGCCAACTGACGTCGAATTAATGCAATAAAGCTGACAGAATATTTCCTCGAAATAGTTTTTTGTTTTTTCAAATAAAAAAATACGAGCAATTGTTCGTCATATAATACCGCAAGTCAAAACGATTTCTTTTGCGTTCTCTACTAAATTTTGCTCTTTGTGTCGGAGCATGCGCATTTCGCGGATCTCTGAGAAACTTAGATGAATGCAAGCAATTTTCTATTCGCATTCTATTCACAGTTTACCTCAGAACTGTTGTTGTGAGGTATTTCTTATCCTAACAATGCAACAATCAGATATAACCATTTTTTATTCACCGTGCTGCCAGCATGGGATTATAGCAAAATGCAAATACGACTGAAATCTCGTGACTCGGTCTCGATGTTCGGTTCAGAAGACACGAGATACCTCGTGAGTCGTTGAGTTAATACTTTATAAATAAAGCCCAGTTAATTAGCAAAATCGCGTCTTCAACAGGCATGCTTTAACCGTTCAAACCACCTTTCACTGTCAACGGACATTATCCGACTTTTTCAACCTCGGATTTACTTCGCGAAAGGACATCGTATCGTGACATAGTTAAGAAATTATTGGTACTTAGACCTTGCGATGTACAGCGATATCTTGCCTCGCGTGACTTCGCCAGACGTGCTACTTCGTGAGATGGCAGTGCGTTAAAAATCTTGGCGAGTGACAGTCAAGGCTTCTCTCTCTCTCTCTCTCTCTCTCTCTCTCTCTCTCTTTCTCTCTCCCGATAATTTTTAATTCTTAATTCAATATTAATTTTTAATAATTGAAAGACGTACGAAAGGCACCGAGAAAAAATTTTTTTAATACTCTCAAATATTATGTTCGGTATTGTAATCGAAGATACGTCTGATTAAGAAATTTGTAAAAATATCTGCAATATTATTTGCAATGTTAATACGCCTCGAGAATTTGTGTTTGCCAGACGACTGGTCTTTCGAGCAGTCTTCCGGAAGTAAGAATAACTCAGGCAGCACGCATGTTTAAAGACGTTTTAAAGATTAGCCTTTAATGCGTCGTCTACAATGCGTGGAGTAGGCATGAAGCAAGGAGTAGTATTTCTTACTCCTACTTGAGCTCTTACGCTTACTCTCGGCAAATCAGAACGCCATTGGCCAGTGTTGAAATATTTTAAAAATTACACCTGTATTTTAGCTTCCTTACACCAAAAGCTAGAGATTATGATTCTCTCTTACTCCTCACGTCAGGCTTAGTCCACGCATTGTGGACGACGCATAAGACTTTACCAAAAAAAAACAACGTAAGCGTCTCTTCGAAGAGACATGTCTGAAAGTTTGTCTTTTGTAAGACATTTTTGGAACATGTGCTAGGATTTACACAACCGACTATAACATTTATAGATTAAAATACATACGGCATGGTCAATTTGAGTATAACGTAGACTATAAAAATAATCACTGCTGGCTAATTTAGTATTTAAATATTGTGCATTGTTTAGTGTCAAAATGACATAATTGAAGCAAAGCACGTGTTAACAAGTGAAAGCATACTAGTGAAAGAAACAGAAGCTGACACGTCGGTATATCAATGATTTACCCGACTTTGCTAACGACAAAATCGATTCCTATTGATAACAGATAGATTGTTATCAGAGTTACGTAAATATCAAATTATTTATATACTATGTGTATGATTTATTAAGCGACACCAGCTCCTCTTTTGTATCTTTCTCGTTGCCAACATACGGCTCCGTATTATTATTAATTCTTATTTTACAATATCGACTGATCTCTTTCGCGATTTCTGGCTTTTATGCTTAAACTGGACCAGAATGAGCGTTTAAGCACAAAGACCGAAAATTGCGTACAATCGAGATACGACCTCGCGAAAGAGATCAGTCGATATGTCGACAAGTGGTGTAAAATAAGACGTCTGGAAAACATCATAAATCGAATCGTAATGACGTTCCTTTCTGATAGTTTTATATAAAACGTCTTAAAACGTCATAACGTTCCCTGGGAATCTACTCGACTGGCAGAACCAGAGACGTTCCAAATACGTCTGTTGCAAATTGAATCTTCATACATATAAATTAACAAGCTCGAGATATCATCGAGGTGGAAATGAGGATCCGCGCGACGTACGACGTATACTTATTGAGAGTAAATTACAGACGACTGCTTATGAATTTGGATCGAGGCTCGGGCGATAAGCAACACGCAACGATTCGCCGGATCGCGCGCGTCCTGGTAGAATAAATCGAAACACGCAACTCACGCACGCCGTTTGCATAATGCGGACGCGCTAGTCCGCGATCTATCCGCGCGCGCGAGAGCAGAATTAATCCTTCGCGGCACAGAAAACTTTTTGCGCGGAGGAAAACGACCCAGGGGAAAAAAAACATCACCCTGTAAAGGATGCGAGAAACACGGCGAGTGCGCTAACTGTACCAGTTCCATGTCAGCCGCGACGATCTCTCGCGCGTGAAACAGCGGCTAAAGTAAACCGCTGCCGAACCGAAACGCGAACCGCCGATGCCTGAATCGACGTCTCTCATTTTGTTATAATCTCTAAATTTTTTGGAGTGGAATCTCACTCTTTTGGAGTGAGATTTCACACGAAGAAATTCTGAAAATACTACCAGGTCGATTGGAGTGCAATTTCACTTTTTGAAAGAGTGCCGTTATTCACTCTTTTACTGGGATTCGGTGCGTTTTCTCTCTTAAATAATTTGCGTACTTTTCATTTGAATAGACTCCAACGGCCTTTTCCATATATAATTATTTAGTGTTTTTCGTTCCCAGTACGTACATTTCTGTACGGAATGCCAAGATCTATCCACGCCTCGATACTCCTCTTGCTTGCCAACTCTATTTTACCGAATAAAGTGGGAGTAATATGTCAGCAGGACGAACCCAGAGCGATGCTTGATATCTCGCTCAATGGTTTGGTAGGTCGTCATGTGGACTTATTGTAGCATGCTTTATTATTAGCAAATTGTAAGATCCTTTCGAGAGCATTACTCTTTCCATGTTCTTTTTCTTTGCGGTGCATGCGCGCGCTTATGATATGTAGATAGAGGTGTGCGTGAAGGAGATGAGCGACGGACGACTCCTCATATCGTTGAATAAAATATATAGACGGAAGCTCAACTTATTTCAGACCCTGCTGTCTTGTGCGAGGCAAGCCCCAAGGAAGAAATATCCGCTACATTATTGAAGATAAGAGTAGTCCGCGGTAAAAATCGCGCCGAGAGATTTGGCAGAAAGTGGCGAGGGGTCGTCGAAAATGCCGGAGATGCCACGCGCATTCGCGTGTATGCTATAATAACGACACTCTCGCGGCTGCAAATTACGGGTACCGCATACCAATCCGACCAGTCCGTATTCACCTTGCGAGCTTCCTCCCTTGCAGCTCACTCGTACGCGAAATGAAGATATCAGAGCCCGGCTGGGCCTGCCTGTGCCTCCTCACACGCGTCGACCTTTATTACGAGATGCCCTTTAAACTCGGCGCAGAGCACGTGAGAGCAAACCTAGCGAGCACAATTTTAATGTTTAAGCATTCATTTTCCCACGTAGTACTTTCTACTTTTCGAAAGGTAGACGTAAAATAGAAATAGCTACACGGGGGAAAACCGTAAGAGATGCAGGCGCGCATTATTTTGCATCGCCGGAAAACATGGCGACATCATGATCCTCGCCTCGACGATTTAACTCAAGAGGGAATGCTATACTTTGGATAAATTCCAAGTTTTGAAAAAATATAATAAAAATATAACACTTGCACGGAGAGAATTTCTCTTAAAGTTTATCCTAAAAATCGTGTAATCGTGGGGCAGGCATTTCAAAGCATTTTATAAGGGTTTTTAATTTTATCATACATTCTATTAATAAATATATCATACATTTTAGTAATAGAACGTATCGAATATGAAATCTTCTAGGTCGCCAGTAATAATTAACAAATCTAGTATACTTTATTATTTGACCATAACTGGCAAAATTTTTAATAAAGAGAAGAAAATTTTGCCAGTTATGGTCAAATAATAATAAAGTATACTAGAATAGAATGTATGTTAAAATTTCAAAAACTCATAGAATTCTTCAAAATACATTACATGATTTTCAGGGTTAATTTTAAGAGAAAATTCCGAGGGGTAAACCGCTGACCAAAATCATGTACACCAATGCCCACTAATGCCCAGTGGCCATTACCTTATTTTCTCTTTATCTTATTTTACCTTTCTTATATTTTTAGACTTTTTAAAATGCCTCAGAAAGGCCACAGCCTCTAATGCCCAAAGAATACCTAGTAATCCCTAGTATCTGCCCGAAATCTGTACACCACAATGCCCTCTCTCCATGTGTAGATTCTAAGAAGATCGGAGAACATCACAAAATGGGATAATCTACGGATTATCCTCAGAATATTTTTAACTAAGAATAGTTATATTTTAAGTATATTCTGTAGAATGTGCTCCTTGGTGGAGTATTTTACTGAAAATATGAAATTTTGCTGAAATGTATTCGAAAATCTCTCTTAATATCGATCCCGTTTTATTATCATTTCACCAATGTGTCAGTAAAAAGTCAGTAAAAAGTAATTTTCATTAAAAAATAACACAGTAATTAACTTCAGTACATCTCATAATTTATCTGATCTTTTATCATTCTTTTATTACTTTTCAACAACATATTTTAACTTTCCTTGCATTTCGCATTGCATTGAATTTCATAAAGAAAATTATGACTTATGTCGAGATATACTCATTAATTTTTCAATAACTTTTATTACTATTTCATCAATCAATTTCAGTGAAAATGAAGTGGAAAAAAATCACGTTCACCAAAAAGTAACATTGTCAGTGAAATTCAGTAGATTTCTTAATCTTTTCATCACTTTTCAACAGTGTACTTCAACTTTCCTTGTATTCACATTGAATTTCATCAAACTATAATTTATTTAGAGATACGTTTAGTAACTTGTCATTTACTACGTTTCGTCGATTTCGTACTTTCAGCACGATGTTTCCCTCGGATAATTAAATTGTACACTACAGGTACAACTAAACAATTGAATGTTAGCCCAAAATCAGGATAAGAGCGGCGGTGTTGAAATGGTCGATTTTAGACCGCTCCTGCATCCAATTCCCGCGATTCTTTGGGGAGACGACTTCTGCGAGTCGTCAGATTTGTCTTTTGCGAAGCGCGTGCTCCGAACCGGAGGCGGTCTCTGCAAACTTACCATGACTGGTGCACGTGCGCGCCTATATGTCATCTAGCGTCACAGTTGCTGACCGTTCAGCAGGGGCATGTCTACGAAGGAGACAATCGGAGCGGCTGGCGTCGAGAGCGAAATTTGAAATCGTCGTCCCTCTCTTTCTTTCTCTCGCTCTCTCTCTCTCTCTTTTCCTTCCCTTCTCTTCTCTATTTCTTTCTCTCGTCGTGTCGTTGCACCTTACACAGTCAACACGAATCACATCATACGCAAGCACATTACACACGGGAGAGACGCGCGCCGTAAACGCCTCCTCCACTTTTCCACACACAAGACACGCGTATAAAATCCTCCTCCGCCTCTCCGGATCTACCGGTACAATCAAGGGAGGACTATCCGAGGGATCTCCGCGCGATCGTCGGCATCGATACCGAGGAGGACTCGATCAGTGGGTCAATGGGGTGAGTGGAACCTGTCCACCCCCTCGACGAGGAAGCCGCGTTTCCGGCGACGCGTCTGCTTCTCTGTTCGGCGAAGGAACGCGTGGCCGGCTCGCCGCGTACGATCGCGCCAGTTAAGATGGGCAGGAGAAGCGACGGACGGATTTTCAACCTGGCGGACACCGACTGAGCCCACGACCGGCAGGTAGGCGAGCCGTCGCCCCTCCACCGATCGCTCGGTGCCGCACCACCACCGGTCGCCGCTCACCCGGCTCACCGCGTTCTCCATTCCCATTTCCTTTGCTTCACTTGCCTTCGCCGCTCCTTCTACTCTCCTCTCCTTGCTCGCCCTCCTTCGCCCGCACGTACGCGCGTTTCCCGCAGAGACGGCCGTGCCGTCGGGCGAACTGGGTGATCGCGCGTGTGAAAGTGCACCGTCGCGCTCGACGTGTAACGATCGCACTCGTGTACATCCTCGTAAACGCTTTCGTCGGGATTCTCGCCGCGAAGACCTCCCACGTTAACGTCAGGTTCTCGCACGCGCTAAGGCAGCCGGACACTTGTATAAATAAAATCGTTCGTTAAATCGTCAGGCACATTTCCGTGAAAATTTCACTCGATTATGGACACCTTTTGCGTCTACAAGATCCTCGTGCCGCGCAAAAATCTCGTCCCTACGTCGCGAAAAAGATTCAGGTGCGAAAACCTGATTAAAATATCTTCGTTAAAAATACACGTGCAGGCGCTCCGCGTTAAAGAGAAACGGAATTTCGCTTAGAAAGTTTTTTTTGACATAAAAACTTTCGCTACGAAACGCATCGAAACATCGTGAAGCGCGATCTCTACCCTGAACTGCAATTAATTTACAAAGGCCTCGTATTTGCAGACTCGCGCGCGCAAGGGCTTCGTATTAGAGAAGGCTAAGATTTCATCGGGCTTGGCATATAGAAGTTAAATATCTATAAACGCTTTATCACCGAAGCCTTTGTGTGGGCAATGACTCGCTCAATGAAGTAGAACCGCGCGGTATTCATTAGTAGTAAATACGTTGCCTAGGGCACCATTAGCTCTAAAGCCGCCTCTGTCTCCCTCCGTACGCTTGTACCGTGGCTTATTAACGCACAAGCGGTAGACCATAGTCATCATGTTCTATCTGCGTTAACGAGATTACGTCCCGCATAATTATACGCCTCTCGGTGAAGGATTATTACGGTCAAACTGTATGCGGCTACGGACAACAGTTGCAAACAGTTTGTGCAAAGTCGCAATAGTTGCAAGTGTTAAGACGCAAAATATAATCGCTCATCCGTTCACCGTCGCACTATATAATCCGGCAATCTTATCAATAATTTAATGTGTTTCTGTCTTAGTTTAACTGAAGCTTAACTTTTGAAAGGAATCGACAATCTCATGGTTTTTTAAAAGCAGACTATACATTGAACCTCGTTAGCTGCAATAGGAAGATAACGCAGGTTCTCGCTGTCAATTGGCAGCATTACGATGTATATATTTAACTATAGGTATCATTTTATTGATAGATTGACCTGTGGACAAAATTAATGAGATGCAATAACAGCGTCTGATTTCCCGTCTTCTTCTACTTCTGTTGCTGCTGCTTCGAGTGTACCATCTTCAGACAGATACTGCTCGAAGTCAACTTTAAGCATTTCTTTCGATTGCGAACATACAATACGAGTTCTGTCGGAGCATAATAATCATAATTATTTACGTGTGTACGTAAAACCATGATCATTTTAATACCAAAATGATTTTGAATGTTACCTTGTGATAAAAGGTCCCGGTCGACGTGGCCTTGCATCGTGGACATCTTTAATAATGGCAGCAAAATTCTCCTCCAACTGTTTCGTGTCCATGTCGAGCTGTAATATAATCAATTAATTGGTAATTTATTTTTCAGACCAATATAAAATGTACAATTGGCACCGATATCTGTTTGTAACAACCCAGTCAGCAAAATGTTAACAGACTGGCATCAGATTGACAGCAGATTCGTCAGAAACTCACACCAAAACCATAGCCAACTGTGTCCGCATTTGGCTTTTATTTTGGCAAAGTCTTTAAAACATACGCTGTCAACAGATTGTCAGCAGAAACCGAGCAGGTCCAGTTATGCGAGCGGATTTTGTTCTCTTTCTACTGACATGCTGGCAACATGTCGAATGTATCAGTTCCTGTGTACAATCTGCAGTCTTTCTGCCTTCAAACTTTCTAGTGGGCATTTGACAAAATCTGTTCTGGCAGATCTGGCTATCTGGGAATACAAAACATTTATATATAAATAACATGAAGAACCTACCGTTCCAAATGCAATATCAATGGTGCCATAAGACTTCAACAGCTCATGCGGCTTCGCCGTATACATTATGCCGTTTAGAAATTTCGTTACAAGCATTTTTACGTCGGCACCCAGGGTACCTAGTAGAAAACAAAAATCGCACAATAAAGAAAATATTTATTTTAAGACTGATGTAAATTGTAGTTTCAAAGATCTTGCGCAAAATGTATACTTTAAAGCCGAATTAATAACAATTTTGAATTAGATAGTTCATACGTTGCTTCTTTCTCTTACATACTATTAACCAAGCAAGACATTTAGCATTAAGTATTTATAATAAACACTTGAATTCCAGACACTGTTTGGTATATATGTACATACGTTCTATGTTCTATGCTACTACGTGTGCACTACTTTCTATGCTAATGTATTTATGCAGCACACGTGGAATGCAGTTAATGTATCATGAAGATGAAAATTTCTAAGTATAATCACATATTTCTCCACTGACCCGATTTAACGCTGGGAAACTTCTTCCTCATGAGTCCCCTAATGAGCAGCAAATCGGGTAAGATACCTGGTTCTGACACCACAACGTCGTATTCTTTCAACGAAAAGTCTCCATTCTGAAGCAATTAGAAATTCCGTCAGTGACGATTTAGCGAAAGACATAATCTTGGCAAGCACGTGTTACACGAGGGGTAAACTGACCGCTGACCAAAATCACGTACACCAATGCCTACTAATGCCTCAGTAAGGCCTAATGCCCAAACTAATGCCCCAAAAATGCCTAGTAATGCCCAGTAATGCCGCAAATCTGTACACCACAATATCCTCAGTAGTTTACCCCTCGACGTTACATGATAGACAGCACGCACGATGGACATACGAACGATTGTGATGAATTTTGAGAAACAGCAAGAGGAAAACCCCATATTACAAGATAAGCTTCTAATATGACATAAGACAGGTTTTCAACATCCACATCACAAATCTTTTTTCGCAGCAACTACGCGATTTAACAATGAATTTTCCACTAAATAGACTTTACTCCAAGGGCAATAAATTCATGCTGGAATCAACAGACGATGCCTGTTAATTTAGCAGAAACTCCGCCATCTCATATTAGGAGCTTATCTCATAATAGGAGACTTTGCTTTATATTATCTCACCTGAATCTTCTTTATTAACCATTTACCACCGGCGAAGTGAGCTCCAGCCTCCTTTGCAACATCCTCCATTTCGGAAGTTTGACAGAACGCCAATACCTTCCTGTTTTGGCCATGACTGAACACGTGCGGTAGACACACTATTCGTGTGAAAGCATCGACAAATTTGGTCTTCTTTATGCCCTGTTAACACACGATTATATACAGTATCGTCCAAAATTATACCTTTGGATGTTTAGAGCATAACTAGCTTTTAAGTGCACGAATGAAAACTCGGAAAATTATGGTGTACTTTGTCAAATTTCATTGCCCTTCGCTCTCTCTCTCTCTCCTGTCTACATATTTTCTTTTTGGGAGCCTTCACAACACTTTGGAATATTTAAAAAATCCGTAACTTTTACGATGATGAGTTACATCTTTTAGGTCCAGTTTCACAAACGTCGGTTAACTGTTAACCAGAGTTCAGTCGACTTCATATCTTTCTCTATCTTGTTATCCAAAAAGAGACAGA